>NC_056610.1:24187260-24233450 GCF_018340385.1 Cyprinus carpio
AAGGTGCGTAGGCACCTATTGTATCCGTTTGGCGTTTTATTATTTTCTTCTTCTTCTTCGTCTTCGGTCTTCTTCTCTCTTCTCTTTCTTCTTCTTCTTTCTTCTTCTTCTTCTTCTTTCCGCCGCAAGTCTATGTATAATTTGGCACACTGATAGAGGACAGTCCAAGCATTAACTATAGTAAATTTGAAGTCTCTAACTCCAACTCTCTAGCGCCACCACTTGTCCAAAGTTTCAATATTTTTATGCTAAATAACTTTTGAACCGTAAGCCACAAAATGAAAATTCTTTTTTCCTCTGATCCTTGGGCTCAGGCCAAGTCGAATGAACCCCGAAATTCAAAAATCGCAAGGGTTTAGTTTTTTCGCTATTTTCAATTGTTTGAAAAACCTACTTTTACGAACTCGTCCTAGACGGTTAGTCCGATTTTCACGAAAATTGGCTCAGATCATCTTAAGACCATGGCGGCAAAAAGTTATGGAATTCAAGTTGATTTGTCCAACCGTTCTCGAATACCACGCGACCAAATTCTACGAAAAGCACTCAAAAATGCTTGTGAGCCTATAACTCCGCAACGGTTTGGTGTATTGAGACCAAACTTGGTGAGTGTTATAACAAGCATGACCTGAGACTACCTGCAGTGTTTCGACGCAGCGCCACCTAATGGTCAGGAGATATAAAAAATGCATATTTTTGCTTATAACTTCTGAATGGTTTGGCCAAAAAATCACAAAACTGGTCTCATTAGATTCGGTGTGTCATGTCGAGTCGAATGATATCCAATTTTCCCGTGTCGGCCATTTTAGGTGTCGGCCATTTTTAATTATGTTTCAAAATGCTGTATTTTTTGAACGCATTATCGTATCGTTACGAAAATTAATTACAAAAATGTTTGGCTCCATGCCCTGAAGCTACTCAAAAAGTTGGTTTGGTGGCAGCGCCACCTTGTGGTCAAAGTTATAATGAAATATCTAAAAAATGCTAATAACTTTTGAATAAATTAGACTATTGAAATGAAAGTGGTCTCTCTATATTCTTTGGGTAATGCCAAGAACATCGATACCAATTATGCCAAAATTGGCCATACTTCCTGTCCGCCATTTTGATTAAAGTTGAAAACCTAATTTTTCGAACTCCTCCTAGACCGTTAGTTCGATTTTCACCAAATTTGGTTCGGATCATCTTCAGACCAAGCTGATAAAAATTTATGGAATTCGTGTTGATATACGAAACGGTTTTCGTTTAGCGCATCAACGAATTTGTTCGTAAGATGCCAAAATACATCTGAGGCTGTATCTCGGCAAAGCTTTGACATTTTTGCACCAAACTTTATATGTGCCATTGTCACCTCACACTGACCATGCCACATCAATTTGGTAACAGCGCCACCTATTGGTCAAGAGTAATAAACCATTCATTAACCATTAATAATTACATATATAAAAATGCTAATAACTTTTTATTGCATTAGCCTATTGCAATGAAACTGGTCTCAAAATATTCCTTGGCTTATGCCGACAACATAGATACCAAATATGCCAGAGTACGCTGAACTTCCTGTCCGCCATTTTGATTTATGTTGAAAACCTACTTTTTCAAACTCCTCACCAACCATTGGTCTGATTTTCACCAAAATTGAATCAGATGATCTTCAGACTGTGCTGACAAAATGTTATGGATTTTGTATCGATAGACAAAACCGTTTTGCGCATACCACAGCGACGAATTTCAGGCATGATGCCAAAATGACACTTCAGCCTGTATCTCTGCAATGCTTAGGCATACTGACACCAAACTTTGTGTGTGCCATTCTCAACTCACACAGAAAACACCAAAAATGATTTGATTACAGCGCCACCTGTTGGTCAAAAAGTTATAAGCAATTTAATCATAATACTAGTGCTTGTATTTATGATTTTTCCACCATTTCAATTACAATCATCCTAAAATTGCTATGTAATCGCTCATTGTTGCATTTGGTGTGATGCTCCATGCCATGCTAAGCTCCTCAATTTGCCGCTGGAGTGCTTGGCCCCGTAATTGCTGCTTGCAGCTATATTTCTTCTTCTTCTTCTTCCGCCGCAAGTCTATGGCAGCCCATAGAACCGATTGCGGGAAAGTTGTATAATTTGGCACACTGATAGAGGACAGTCCCAGCATTAACTATAGCAAATTTGAAGTCTCTAACTCTAACTCTCTACACCGCCACCACTTGTCCAAAGTTTCAATATTTGTATGCTAATAACTTTTGAACCGTAAGCCACAAAATGAAAATTCTTTTTTACCTCTGAATCCTTGGCTCAGGCCAAGTCAAATGAACCCCGAAATTCAAAAATCGCAAGGTTTAGTTTTTTCGCTATTTTCAATTCCACGAAAAACCTACTTTTTCGAACTCGTCCTAGACGGTTAGTCTGATTTTCATGAAAATTGGCTCAGATAATCTTCTGACCATGCCGGCAAAAAGTTATGGAATTCAAGTTGATTCGTCCAACCGTTCTCGAATACCACGTGAACAAATTCTACGAAAAGCACGCAAAAATGCTTGTGAGGCTATAACTCCGCAACGGTTTGGCATATTGAGACCAAACTTAGTGCTTGTTATAACAAGCATGACCTGAGACTACCTGCAGTGTTTCGACGCAGCGCCACCTAGTGGACAGGAGATATGAAAAATGCATATTTTTGCTTATAACTTCTGAATGGTTTGGCCAAAAATCACAAAACTGGTCTCATTAGATTCGGTGAGTCATGTCAAGTCGAACGATATCCAATTTTCCCGTGTCGGCCATTTTAGGTGTCGGCCATTTTGAATTATGTTTCAAAATGCTGTATTTTTTGAACGAATTATCGTATCGCTACGAAAATAATTACAAAAATGTTTGGCTCCATGCCCTGAAGCTACTTAAAAAGTTTGGTGACAGCGCCACCTTGTGGTCAAAAGTTATAATGAAATATCTTAAAAATGCTAATAACTTTTGAAAGAATTAGACTATTGCAATAAAAGTCATTTTTCTATATTCTTTGGGTCATGCCGAGAACATCGATACCAATTATTCCAAAATTGGCCATACTTCCTGTCCGCCATTTTGATTAAAGTTGAAAACCTACTTTTTCAAACTCCTCCTAGACCGTTAGTCCGATTTTCACCAAATTTGGTTCAGATCATCTTCAGTCCAAGCTGACAAAAAGTTATGGATTTAGTATGTTGATATACAAAAACGGTTTTTGTTTAGCGCATCAACGAATTTGTTCGTAAGATGCCAAAATACATCTGAGGCTGTATCTCGGCAAAGCTTTCACATATTTGCACCAAACTTTGTATGTGCCATTGTCACCTCAGACTGACCATGCCACATCAATTTGGTAACAGCGCCACCTATTGGTCAAGAGTAATAAACCATTCATTAACCATTAATAATTACACTTATAAAAATGCTAGTAACTTCTTATAGCATTAGCCTATTGCAATGAAACTGGTCTCAAAATATTCCTTGGCTTAAGCCGACAACATAGATATCAAATATGCCAGAGTACGCTGAACTTCCTGTCCGCCATTTTGATTTATGTTTAAAACCTACTTTTTCGAACTCCTCATCAACCGTTGGTCCGATTTTCACCAAAATTGAATCAGATGATCTTCAGACTGTTGACAAAATGTTATGGATTTTGTATCGATAGACAAAATCCGTTTTCGCATACCACAGCAACGAATTTCAGGCATGATGCCAAAATGACACTTCAGCCTGTATCTCTGCAATGCTTTGGCATACTGACACCAAACTTTGTGTATGCCATTCTCACCTCACTCAGAACACACCAAAATGATTTGATCACAGCGCCACTTGTTGGTCAAAATTAATAAGCCATTTAATCATAATACTAGTGCTTTTATTTACAATTTTTCCACCATTTCAATTACAATCATCCTAAAATTGTTGAAATTGCTCATTGTTGCATTTGGTGTGATGCTCCACGCCATGCTTAGCTCCTCAATTTGCCACTGGAGTGCTTGGCCCCGTAATTGCTGCTTGCAGCTATATTTAGGGGCCAAGCACCGAAGGTGCTTAGGCACCTATTGTATCCGTTGGCGTTATTATTATTCTTCTTCTTCTTCTTCTTCTTCTTCTTCTTCTTCTTCCGCCGCAAGTCTATGGCAGCCCATAGAACCGATTGCGGGAAAGTTGTATAATTTGGCACACTGATAGAGGACAGTCCCAGCATTAAATATAGCAAATTTGAAGTCTCTAATTCCTACTCTCTAGCGCCACCACTTGTCCAAAGTTTCAATATTTTTATGCTAATAACTTTTGAACCGTAAGCCACAAAATGAAAATTCTTTTTTCTTCTGAATCCTTGGCTCAGGCCAAGTCAAATGAACCCCGAAATTCAAAAATCGCAAGGTTTAGTTTTTTCGCTATTTTCTATTGTTCGAAAAACCTACTTTTTCGAACTCGTCCTAGACGGTTAGTCCGATTTTCACGAAAATTTGCTCAGATCATCTTCAGACCATGCTGGCAAAAAGTTATGGAATTTAAGTTGATTCGTCCAACCGTTCTCGAATACCACGCGAAAAAATTCTACGAAAAGCACGCAAAAATGCTTGTGAGGCTATAACTCTGCAACGGTTGGGCGTATTGAGACAAAACGTGGTGTGTGTTATAACAAGCATGACCTGAGACTACCTGCAGTGTTTCGACGCAGCGCCACCTAGTGGTCAGGAGATATGAAAAATGCATATTTTTGCTTATAACTTTTGAATGGTTTGGCCAAAAATAACAAAACTGGTGTCTTTAGATTGAGTGGGTCATGCCGAGTCGAATGATATCCAATTTTCACGTGTCGGCCATTTTAGGTGTCGGCCATTTTGAATTATGTTTCAAAATGCTGTATTTTTTGAACGCATTATCGTATCGCTACGAAAATAATTACAAAAATGTTTGGCTCCATGCCCTGAAGCTACTTAAAAAGTTTGGTGGCAGCGCCACCTTGTGGTCAAAAGTTATAATGAAATATCTTAAAAATGCTAATAACTTTTGAAAGAATTAGACTATTAAAATGAAAATGGTCTCCCTATATTCTTTGGGTCCTGCCGAGAACATCAATACCAATTATGCCAAAATTGGCCATACTTCCTGTCCGCCATTTTGATTCATGTTGAAAACCTACTTTTTTGAACTCCTCCTAGACCGTTAGTCCGATTTTCACCAAATTTGACTCGAATCATCTTCAGACCAAGCTGACAAAAAGTTATGGATTTCGTGTTGATATACGAAACGGTTTTCATTTAGCGCATCAACGAATTTGTTCGTAAGATGCCAAAATACATCTGAGGCTGTATCTCGGCAAAGCTTTGACATATTTGTACCAAACTTTGTATGTGCCATTGTGACCTCAGACTGACCATGTCACATCACTTTGGGTAACAGCGCCACCTATTGGTCAAGACTAATAAATCATTCATTAACCATTAATAATTACATTTATATAAATGCTAATAACTTTTTAATGCATTAGCCTATTGCAATGAAACTGGTCTCAAAATATTCCTTGGCTTAGGCCGACAACATAGATACCAAATATGCCAGAGTACGCTGAACTTCCTGTCCGCCATTTTGATTTATGTTGAAAACCTATTTTTTTTCGAACTCCTCATCAACCGTTGGTCCGATTTTCACCAAAATTGGAATCGGATGATCTTCAGACTGTGCTGACAAAATGTTATGGATTTTGTATTGATAGACAAAACTGTTTTCGCATACCACAGCGACGAATTTCAGGCATGATGCCAAAATGACAATTCAGCCTGTATCTCTGCAATGCTTTGGCATACTGACACCAAACTTTATGTGTGCCATTGTCATCTCACACAGAAAACACCAAAACGATTTGATTACAGCGCCACCTGTTGGTCAAAGTGATAAGCCATTTAATCATATTACCAGTGCTTGTATTTATGATTTTTCCACCATTTCAATTACAATCATCCTAAAATTGCTGTAATTGCTCATTGTTGCATTTGGTGTGATGCTCCATGCCATGCTTAGCTCCTCAATTTGCCGCTGGAGTGCTTGGCCCCGTAATTGCTGCTTGCAGCTATATTTAGGGGCCAAGCACCGAAGGTGCTTAGGCACCTATTGTATCCGTTAGCGTGATTTTTTTCTTCCGCCGCAAGTCTATGGCAGCCCATAGAACCGCTTGCGGGAAAATTGTGAAATTTGGCACACTGATAGAGGACAGTGTCAACATTAACCATAGCAAATTTGGAGTCTCTAACTCCAACTCTGTAGCGCCACCACTTGTCCAAACTCTCAATATCTTTATGCTAATAACTTTTGAACCGTAAACCACAAAATTAAAATTCTGTTTTTCTCTGATTCCTTGGCTCGTGCCGAGTCGAAAGGACACCAAAATTCAAAAATCGCAAGGTTTAGTTTTTTCACTATTTTCAATTGTTCGTAAAAACTACTTTTTCCAACTCATCATAGGCCATTGAACCGATTGTCAAGAAAATTGAACCAGATCATCTTCAGACGATGCCGGCAAAAAGTTATGGAATTCAAGTTGATTAGTCATAGGGCTGGGCGATAAAACGATAACGATATGTATCGCGATAGACATGTGATCGATATCAATAAAAAATGTGTTCGATAAAACGTTCGATATTTTTTATTCTTCGTCGGAGGAAAACAGAGGTTGCAAAGCAAGTTTGGCTGCATTAACAAAGGCACTCGCTCTCTGGTAACCTAGCAATGTAGGGAGTGACACGCTAACAGCCAATCGTGTAACGGTATCATGTTTGGTTGCGCCATATCTTTGTCTCGTGCTGGTCTGCTGGATTCCTCTTCAGTCACCGGCAACTGAGAAGCAGAAAATGAGTGCCGCAGCGAGCGAGGAAATTGTAAATAAAAGAGGAAAAGTCAGCTCGCCAGTATGGCAGTTTTTTGGATATTGTAAGTCTGACCGTAGTCAGACCAATGTCATCTGCAAATTATGCAAGACCGTCGTCCCCGCCAAGACTGGTAATACCACAAACTTGATTTACCACCTTAGCCGCGCTCACCCTTTGGAGCACAGCTGTATTCAACCAACAACATCAGTAGCTGCAACACCGCACAAGCAGCAGACCACCATGGAGAGGTACTCTGCATCAGTGCCTTATGACAAAGAATCTAAATGGTACAAAGATATATAACGGAGGCAGTGGCATATCATATAGCCAAAGACATGCTTCCGCTTAGCACTGTCGAGAAGCCAGGTTATAAAAAGCTTATACACGTGCTTGACCCACGCTATGTTCTTCCTGGCCGAAAGTACTTTTCTAAGACTGCCATTCCTAAGCTGTATGTAATGTGCAAAGAATCTGTGCAGCAAGAAATATTGTCAGCCAAGTACTTTGCAACAACCTCTGACCTGTGGTCAACCCGTACTTCTGAGCCATACATTAGCTTGACCACTCACTTCATCGACAATGAATGGGGTTTGAAAACCAGATGCCTTAAGACTGCATATTTCCCCGAAGATCACACAGGAGAAGTGATAGCAGAAGGCTTGAAGGAGGCACTGTTGTCCTGGAGTCTGTTTGAAGACAAAAATGGTGTGCATCACCACAGACAGCGGGGCAAATGTAGTGAAGGCGACTTCACTGAACAACTGGACACGGCTGCAGTGTTTTGGCCATCGTTTGCACTCTGCTATTGGTGAGTAGCTTTGTCATTTTAATGCTCGTCATCAATGTTGGTTCCTATAGTGATTTTATTAGCCAGTAATTGAGATTATATATTATAATTATATTATGATCTGTGGAAGCAGCTTTACACACTGACATGACTCTGTGTGTGTGTGTGTGTGTGTGATCTATTATCAGTTATTAACACTGGCGTTGTTTTTCTGCAGGTACTGCAGGAAAAGATAAAAGAATGGAGAGGGCTGTAGGTGTGTGCAAGAAAGTGGAATCTACCTTTTCTTACTCGTGGAAGAAAAAGAGTGTGCTTTGTAAAGCACAGGAACGTCTCCATCTTCCCACACACCAGCTGGTCACAGAGTCACTAACCAGGTGGGGCTCAAGACAAAAGATGGTGGCAAGGGTCCTAGAGCAACAAAAGGCCATCACTGAAGTTCTGTCTTCTGACAAAAACAACAGGCACCTGATGCCAACGTCAATGCAAGTGAGAGCTGTGTCTGAGATCATGGATGAAGACCTTAACTCCTCTCCTGGAGTTCACAGACTCCCTTTCTGGGGAGTCATATGTGACGGCCTCGTATGTGAAGCCTGTGCTCCACCTTTTCCGCTCCAGTTTGCTGAAAGTTAATGAGGGGTCACTTAGCTCACAAAAGAGCTGAAGACAAAAATAATGACGAAATATGAGAAATATGCTGAAATATGAGAAATATGCTGACCCTGACACAGATGATCTCCTTGACATGGCTACCTTCGTGGACCCTAGGTTTAAAGGACAATACATCAGACCAGAGAAGGTATGGCCATTCAAATGAGAACTGTGTCTGAGATCATGGATGAAGACCAGGGCCAATCACAGGCAGGGCCTTCTGAGGGAGCAGCAGACCAAGGTGCAGAAGGAGGAGCTGTCAGTGGACCACCTATGCCACTGGGCGTGAAGAAGCAACGCAAGTCATTGGGGAGCTGTTTCAAAAAACAGTGCCAAGAAGATGATGCTTTGCCTCTCACTGAAAAACAAAAAAGTGGAGGGTGAGCTGGAAAGGTACCTGATGTGCCCTGATGCAGACAGTGAGTCTAACCCTCTGGACTGGTGGAGTCTACATGAACACAACTTCCCCAGATTGTCTCAGCTGGCGAAAAAGTACTTGTGCATCCCAGCCACCAGCACCCCCTCAGAAAGAATTTTTAGTACTGGGGGTAATATTGTTACATGCACCAGGGCAGCTTTAGATCCAGAGAAGGTCAACCAGCTGGTGTTCCTAGCACAAAACCTGGACTGAAAATATACTTGAATAGTTCAACTTCTAGTATGATTAGAGTAAGAATAACTTGAAGAGTTACTTTTTCATATTTCTGCAGGTTTTATATTTCAAACAATGTTACTGTACTGTATCAGGTTTGTTTTTTATATTACAGATGTATCTCAGTCTACCTCAGTTTTATTTATGTTTACAAAACACTGCACGTATTTTAAAACACTTTTTTTTTTTTTTTTTTTTGCCCAGCCACCACCCCCCCGTCTTCGGAGGTCAACTTTATTTTTATTCATATAACAAAATAAGACAAGATCATATATTTGTAAATAATAAAGAGTGACAAGCTGTAACAGGGAGACAGGGAGGTACACAGACAGACGGTCAGACAGACACACCGCCAGATAGACAGATAGACAGACAGACAGACAGACAGAGAATAGTTATAAGTGTGAGATTGGTATGTCTGTAAGTGTGTGACTGTTAGGTGTTAAGGCAGATATATTGGAGGGGGGGTAAGGATGGTTGGAGGGCTGTTGAATTTGTAGAAAGATTGCAAAAGCACATGGTTTACATCAGCTGTTGAATTTTTAGAAAGGTTATGAGAGGATTCCAGGTTTTTTTAAAGGCAGATATATTGTTCTTTTATGAGCTATGGTTTCTTCTGTCAAAATGAATTCTGTGATTAAGTTAGTCCAATGGGAAAAATGACAAGAAGATTTTGATTTCCAGTTTTGAAAGATTATTTTTTTTAGCGATTGCTAGAGAGACAAGAACTGGGGTTTTGTATTTGGAAGGGATAGAGGTTTCTGAAGTGTCTCCCAGGAGACAGAGTGCAGGAGACAGTGGGACTCTGCAGTCCAGGATCGAAGATAGTGTGTTGGTTAATGTGGTCCAAAGAGAGTGAACAGGCTGGCAGAGCCAGGTTGCGTGGAGATAGGTGTCTGTGCTCCCAGAGGTGCACTGTGAGCAAATGTCTGTGTCAGATAATTTCATTTTAAATAGTTTACTCCAAATGATATGGATTCTGTGGATGGTTTTATATTGTATGAGTTGTAAATTGGTGTTGGTGGTCATAGAAAAGGTGTTCCTGCAGATCTGCGTCCAGAAATCCGGGTCGGAGGATAGCATGAGGTCACTTTCCCCCACTTCCCCTTGGGCAGGGTTATTGTGGGGTTAGATGAAGTGATGAGGCTGTAGAGTTTAGATATAAGTTTTCTTGGGTGGTTGCCTATCTCTAATAACTTATAACTTATTTTAGAAGGCTGTAGGGTGTTAGTTAGAGTTATTTTACTTTGAATTAAAAATTTAAGCTATTGGTAGTGGAGAAATTGGTCTCTCCCAATCCCGAATTTCTGGAGAATTGAGGGGAATGACATAAATTTATGATTTTCAAATACGTGGTGAAGGTGGGTGATGCCATTTTGTTGCCATTTGGGGAAGTGGATTGGTTTATTGTAAAGACGGAGGTCAGGGTTGTGCCAGATTGGGGTAAACCTACATGGAGCTTGGGGTGATTTGGTGATTTTATTAGTTTTCCACCAGGCTGACAGAGTTGTTGCTATTGTAATGTTATGATAGAAGTCTAGTTTTTTGATTGACTGTGGTAGAAAGGGGAGGTCTGCGATTTTGAGTTGGGGGAGCACAAGTATTGCTCAAGATCAAGCCATGGAACGGAATGTGTCTGTTGTTGAGTCCATTTATATAGGTATTGTAATTGGTTTGCCAGGTAATAGTGCATGAAATTTGGTGCTTCAAGTCCGCCTAAGTGTTTTTGCGTTTTGAAGTGTTGTAAGTGCTATCCTTGGTTTTTTTATTTTTCCAGTAGAAGTGAGTGGTGAGGGAATTTAATTTTTTGAACCAATAGTCTGTCGGGGTAATTGGGATCATTGAAAATAAGTAATTGATCTGGGGGAGTATCTTCATTTTGATTGTTGCTATACGGCCTATGAGTGTGAGTGGGAGCTTGTTCCATCATTTATAATCATCTTCTATTTTCTTGAGGAGTGAGGCATAGCTGAGGTTGTATAGCTCTGACTGGGGGAAATTGATATGCCTAAATACTTGATGTTATCCGTGTTGAGGGGAAGGGAGGGGTCATGAGCTGCAGAGTCTACATCGTCTCCTAATAGCGGAAGTATAGTTGATTTATTCCAGTTGATTTTGTAGTGAGAGACTTTTGAGAATTTGTTGATGACATTGAATGCTTCGTTAAGTGATTGGGATGGAGTTTGTAAGTATAATAGTAAATCATCTGCATATAGACTAATTTTGTGTTGAGAGTTGTTGACTTGGATTCCTTTAATTTTATTGTTTTGGCGTATTGCTGCTGCGAGTGGTTCGATGAATATGGCAAAGAGGGATGGAGAGAGTGGGCATCCCTGTCTGGTTCCTTGGTGCAGAGTGAAGCTTGGTGAAGTGATCCCATTTGTGATGACTGCGGCCCTTGGAGAAGTGTATAGTGTTGTTATCCATTGAATGAATGGCTCTCCAAAACCAAATTTACGGAGGGTGGTGAATAAAAATGTCCAGTTGACCTTGTCGAATGCTTTTTCTGCGTCTAGTGATGCAACTATAGTTTTTTGTGACTGTCCTTGTGCAATGCTGATGAGATTAAAACGTCTGCGGATATTGTCTTTTGCATTTCTATTTTTGATGAAGCCTGTCTGGTCTGGGTGAATTAGTGAATGCATAACTGTTTCAATCCTGGTAGTTAGAGTCTTTGTTATAATTTTCAGATCAGTGTTGATTAATGAAAGTGGGCGGTAACTAGAGGGATGTGTTGGGTCCTTGTTGGGTTTCAGAAAAACAGTAATGAGCGCTGTGTTCATATGTGTGGGAATGGTACATGTAGTTTGGATTTCTGTGAGTAATTTGTTAAAAGTTGGAGATAAGATGTCCCAAAAGTGTTTGTAGAATTCTGCCGGTAGTCCGTCGGGTCCAGGTGATTTATTGTTTTGCATGCTTTGTAAGGCTTTGATAAGTTCTTCAGGGGTGATGGATTGTTCTAAAAAGTTTGCTTTTCTGTGGTTAATGAGGGAAGGTCCAGATTGTTAAGAAAAGAGTCAATTTCAGATTGTAGAGGTTGGGTGCCGTTAGTGTACAAAGAACTGTAGAAATGGCGAAAAGAGTTATTGATTTCTTGAGGATCCTGCGTAGTTTTGCCTAAAGTGTCCAGAATAGATGGGATAAGTGATTTGTCTTTTTTGTATTGTAACATGCTTGCCAAATACTTGACTACACTATCTAATAGATTAAAAAGATCATATATTACATTCTGTACACAGAACTGTGTTTTTTTGTTTATGATACTATCTAATTGAGTCCTAAATTGCTTGAGTTCAGTTTGTACTTCTTCAGATGGGGCGGTAAACTGTGGATTGCTAAGCAGTTTTATTTTCTGCTCAAGAGTGTTTTCCAATTGTTGTTGCTGTTTTTTCTTGTGTGATGAATATGATATAATTATGCCTCTCATGACTGCTTTGCCCGATTCCCAAAGTGTTGATGGTGAGATTTCTGGAGAGTCGTTCATCTCCAGAAAGGATGCCCCCTCTCTTCTTATAAGGGCGGTAAAATTGGGGTCTTCTACTATATAACAGTCTAACATCCATCTTGTAGAGATTTTCTTTTGTGCTGGGATGTTTAATGTTAAAGATACAGGGGCATGGTCACTGATAATAATTGAATGGATAGTATTTTCTAATATCTGTTGAATTAAAGAGTTGCTAACAAAAAAAAATCTATTCTAGAGGAAGAATGGTAGGCTGAAGAGGCATATGAATATTCTCTTAGCAGTGGGTTTCTTGCTCTCCAGCTATTGCCAAGGCCATCATCCGTCATGTATTGTTTAATTACTTCTGATGAGTGACAAGTTCGTCTGTTACTGTGATTATGTGTACGGTCAAATGATGGGTTGAGAACAGTATTGAAATCTCCGGCTACTATGAGATTTGTGGAATTATACAGCAGAGAGAAGAGATTATGAAAGAAAGATGAGTCATCATTGTTTGGAGCGTAAATGTTTGCTAGCGTAAAAGTTAAGTGATTGATTGATATATTGATGATAATAAATCTACCTTCTGGATCTGAAATTGAGGAATTAAGAGTGAAGCTGATGCTTTTATTTATCAAGATAGAAACGCCTCTTTGCTTGCTATTAAATGTAGATGAGAATATTTTGTCGAATTGTTTGAAATGGAGATGTTGTTGTTCTGTATCCGTTAAGTGTGTTTCTTGTAAGAAGCAAATATCTGCCCTTAATTTAACGAGGTGGTTAATTACTTTAATTTTTTAGGGGTGGTGTGAAAGCCACGTACATTCCATGTTATCAGTTTAAGTGTTTGCATGATTAAATATAAATACTAATAGTATATAAGATGTGCTATTTGTACCTAAGATAGGTACCCATGATATGTAGTAGGAGGGGGAGGGGGAGGGGTGAGAGTAGTTTCCAGGCTTGCTGACTGGCTCGTTCGAACAGACACAAAACATAGATGTACAGAACACAAATATAAACGCTGGTCTACACATAAATAGACAGGACACATATACAAAAGACCGACATACACTATGTGGGAGACAGAGAATGGCGAGTAACATGAAAGAAATAAAAAATACTGGGAGATAATAACACAATGCATGTGTTGCTGGATGCAGACATGGCATTGTGGGAATAGAAGAGAATAAAGAGGAGAAGAGAAAAAAAAAAAAAAGAAGAGACATCAGGGTCTATAATCAGAGTTCAGTAATAACTATTGGCATGATGAATGATATATGTGACAGGTTATGGCAGTATGGCTATAAAGAATGCATTTGGAACAGTCAGTGTTAAAATGGAAAGTGAAAGTTTAGTTAGGATACAGCCACGTAGTGATGTTTGGATCACGGTAGAGTGTTCCATCCACGTAAAGTTTGTCTACCGATAATGTAGCTCGCTTTCCTTCTTCGCGGAAACGCTTCATCATCGGGACTAGTTTTCGTCTGCGATCTTGAATTTGTTTGGGGAACTGATCGTACATCCCATACGTGGTGTTCTTCAGTTGATTTCCTCTGCTTTTAACGAGTTCTTTGTGCTTATATTTTTCAAATTTAACGATTATTGGAGGTGGTTTTTTGGGGTCTTTGGATGGAAGACGATGAACTCGGTGGAAAGTTATTTCCTCAACTGTTGCTGCAGGCAGTTTGAGCGAGTCGTGCATGAACTCTCATATTGCCTTCTTTGGATCATCGGGTGTGTTTTTTGGAGGTATGTTTATTCCAGAAAATATGAGATTATCGCGCATGCTGCGACACTGGATGTCCAATATGGTTTCTTGCATAATTTGATTTTCTTTGGTGAGTTTTGTGACTTGAGTGGAGAGGTGTGATGTGTTTTTTTTAGTTCGATGTTATCTAACATTAGAGTTTCGATTTGAGATTGGGAAAATTCGAGACTAGCTTTCAGATCACGGATGTCTATATGGAGAAGTTCGAGTATGCCAAGTTTGGAATTTATGGATGCGAGTACACTGACCTCGACTGTAGTTTCTTCATCTGTTTCAGTGGATGAATCCCGTTTGCGTATTTTCCTGTTTGGCTCTGACATAATGTCCAGATTATAGAAAATAGCTGTCAATGAAGTTGAACAGGTTATCCGGGTCTTGACAAGATTGGTTATCCAGTATGGTGAAGGTTGTTTTGATAAATGAGTGAAGTTGATAGTAATCCAGTGTTTGCGTTGCGTTGCGTTCAGAGCGCTGCCATGTTGGTTCTCACCCACAGTCTCGCGATAGTCTCAGTCTCGACTCATACCTCCGACGTATTTTAAAACACTTTATTCACCAGAAGTTGAACAGCTAGTGAACTTCCTAGCACTAAACTTGCACTAAATTCTCAGGTTTCTCTGTTTATCTTTAACACTTTGCACTATTTTATTACACTTTATTAATCATTTCTTACATTTTCTTTCATTTTGCACCTTAAATGTTAAGAGATAATTAAGTGTTCATTGTGACTTTAGACTTATGTTTACTTTTTAATTATTTGAGTTTCCCATGGTTGTTGACATTTCTGTCTTAATAACTGAGGGGATTATGATCAGAGGAAGGTTAAGTTTAAAATAAAAATGTTTAAATATATTTTTTATAATATATTTTTCTCCTGGTCCTTATTTTAAATGGGTCATAAAAATATCAATAATTATCGATATCGACCGATATGAAACACTGATATCGTGATACAGTTTTCAGCCATATCGCCCAGCCCTAATTAGTCATATTGTTTCCGAATAGGACGTGAACGAATTCTACAAAAGGCATGCAAAAGTGGACGTGAGGCTATATCTCTGCAACGGTTTAGTGTATTGAGACCAAACTTGGTGTATGTTATAACAAGCATGACCTGAGATTACCTGCAGTGTTTCGACGCAGCGCCACCTAGTGGTCAGGAGATATGAAAAATGCATATTTTTGCTTATAACTTCTGAATGGTTTGGCCAAAAATCACAAAACTGTTCTCATTAGATTCGGTGGGTCATGTCGAGTCGAATGATATCCAATTTTCCCGTGTCAGCCATTTTAGGCATCGGCCATTTTGAATTATGTTCAAAATTTTTCTAACGCATTATCGTGTCGTTACGAAAATAATTACAAAAATATTCGGCTCCATGCCCTGATGATACTCAAAAAGTTTGGGGGCAGCGCCACCTTGTGTTCAAAAGTTATGATGAAATTTAGAAAAATGCTAATAACTTTTGCGTACATTAGCCTATTGTAACCGGACTGATGTTGCTAGATTCCTTGGATCATGACGAGAATACCAATACCAATTTTACCAATATTGGCTGAACTTCCTGTCCACCATTTTGATTCATGTTGAAAACATACTTTTTCGAACTCCTCCTAGATCGTTGGTCCAATTTTCACCAAATTTGGCTCAGATCATCTTCAGACCAAGCTGACAAAAAGTTATGGATTTCGTGTTGATATATGAAACGGTTTTCGTTTAGCACATGAACGAATTTGCTGGAAAGATGCCAAACTGCATCTGAGGCTGTATCTCTGCAAAGCTTTGACATATGTACACCAAACTTTGTATGTGCCATTGTTACCTTACACTGACCACGGCACATCAATTTGGTAACAGCGCCACCTATTGACCAAGAGTAATAAACCATTCATTAACCTTTAATTATGAATTTTCCAAAAATACTAATAACTTTTGATTGCATTAGGCTATTGTAATGAAACTGGTCTCAAAATATTCCTTGGGTCATGCCAACAACAGACATATAATTTTTTTAGTAGGAAATCTGAACTCCCTGTCCGCCATTTTGATTTATGTTAAAAACCTACTTTTTCTAACTCCTCCTCAACTGTTGGTCCGATTTTCACAAAAATCGAGTCAGATCATCTTCAGACTGTGCTGACAAAAGTTATGGATTTCGTGTCGATAAACGAAACTGTTTTCGTACAGCGCCGCTACCAATTTTAGGCATAGTGCCAAACTGCATCTCTGGCTGTATCTCTTCAAATATTTGACATATTGACACCAAACTTTGTATGTGCCATTGTCACCTCACACTGACCAGGCCACATCAATTTGGTAACAGCGCCATCTATTGGTCAAACGTGATAAGCCAATAAACCCTATTGCTAGTTGTTCTTTTTATGATTTTTCAGCCATTTTGCCTAAAATAATATTAAAATGGTTTTAATTACCCATTAGTCTGAAGCTTGAGTATGAAGTGCTTGGCCCCGTAATTGCTGCTTGCAGCTATATTTCTTCTTCTTCTTCTTCTTCTTCCGCCGCAAGTCTATGGCAGCCCATAGAACCGATTGCGGGAAAGTTGTATAATTTGGCACACTGATAGAGGACAGTCCCAGCATTAACTATAGCAAATTTGAAGTCTCTAACTACAACTCTCTAGCGCCACCACTTGTCCAAAATTTCAATATTTTTATGCTAATAACTTTTGAACTGTAAGCCACAAAATTAAAATTCTTTTTTCTTCTGAATCCTTGGCTCAGGCCAAGTCGAATGAACCCCAAAATTCAAAAATCGCAAGGTTTAGTTTTTTCGCTATTTTCAATTGTTCGAAAAACCTACTTTTTCGAACTCGTCCTAGACTGTTTTTCTGATTTTCATGAAAATTGGCTCAGATCATCTTCAGACCATGCTGGCAAAAAGTTATGGAATTCAAGTTGATTCGTCCAACCGTTCTCGAATACCATGCGAACAAATTCTACAAAAAGCACGCAAAAATGCTTGTGAGGCTATAACTCCGCAACGGTTTGGCGTATTGGGACCAAACTTGGTGTATGTTATAACAAGCATTACCTGAGACTACCTGCAGTGTTTCGACGCAGCGCCACCTAGTGGTCAGGAGATATGAAAAATTCATATTTTTGCTTATAACTTCTGAATGGTTTGGCCAAAAATCACAAAACTGGTCTCATTAGATTCGGTGCGTCATGTCAAGTCGAATGATATCCAATTTTCCCGTGTCGGCCATTTTAGGTGTCGGCCATTTTGAATTATGTTTCAAAATGCTGTATTTTTTTGAACGCATTATCGTATCGCTACGAAAATAATTTACAAAAATGTTTGGCTCCATGCCCTGAAGCTACTCAAAAAGTTTGGTTGCAGCGCCACCTTGTGGTCAAAAGTTATAATGAAATATCTTAAAAATGCTAATAACTTTTGAAAAAATTAGACTATTGCAATGAAAGTCATGTCTCTATATTCTTTGGGTCATGCCGAGAACATCGATACCAATTATTCTAAAAGTGGCCATACTTCCTGTCCGCCATTTTGATTAAAGTTGAAAACCTACTTTTTCAAACTCCTCCTAGACCGTTAGTCCGATTTTCACCAAATTTGGTTCGGATCATCTTCAGACCAATGTGACAAAAAGTTATGGAATTCGTGTTGATATACGAAACGGTTTTCGTTTAGTGCATCAACGAATTTGTTCGTAAGATGCAAAAATACATCTGAGGCTGTATCTCGGCAAAGCTTTGACATATTTGTACCAAACTTTGTATGTGCCATTGTCATCTCAGACTGACCATGCCACATCAATTTTGTAACAGCGCCACCTATTGGTCAAGAGTAATAAACCATTCATTAACCATTAATAATTACATTTATAAAAATGCTTATAACTTTTTATTGCATTAGCCTATTGCAATGAAACCGGTCTCAAAATATTCCGTGGCTTATGCCGACAACATAGATACCAAACATACCAGAGTACGCTGAACTTCCTGTCCGCCATTTTGATTTATGTTGAAAACCTACTTTTTCGAACTCCTCATCAACCGTTGGTCCGATTTTCACCAAAATTGAATCAGATGATCTTCAGACTGTGCTGACAAAATGTTATGGATTTTGTATCGATAAAAAAAAACCGTTTTTCGCATACCACAGCGACGAATTTCAAGCATGATGCCAAAATGACACTTCAGCCTATATCTCTGCAATGCTTTGGCATACTGACACCAAACTTTGTGTGTGGCATTGTCACCTCACACAGAACACATCAAAATGATTTGATTACAGCGCCACCTGTTGGTAAAAAGTGATAAGCCATTCAATCATAATACTAGTGCTTGTATTTATGATTTTTCCGCCATTTCAATTACAATCATCCAAAAATTGCTGTAATTGCTCATTGTTGCATTTGGTGTGATGCTCCATGCCATGCTTAGCTCCTTAATTTGCCACTGGAGTGCTTGGCCCCGTAATTGCTGCTTGCATCTATATTTAGGTCCCGAGCACCGATGGTGTGAGGACCCTATTGTATCTGCTTTGTTTATTATTATTAGGGCCCGAGCACTGATGGTGTGAGGACCCTCTTGTATCTGCTTTGTTTATTATTATTATTCTTCTTCTTCTTCTTCTTCTTCTTCTTCTTCTTCTTCTTCTTCTTCTTCTTCTTCTTCTCCAAAATAAATCGCATTTTTGAGGGCCTAAACATGCTCGAAAAGTCCTGAAACTTTGCACACGCGTCAGACCTGGTGAAAATTTACGTCTGATATAGGTTTCAGAAGAGGGTGTGGCAAAATGGCTCGACAGCGCCACCTATCGTAAAAAAAATCAACAGCCCTCCCGCTGTGTTTCACGTACATGCACGAAAATTGGCACACATATGTAAAGCATCAGTACCTACAAAAAAGACTCTTGGAGCAATATCCGAAACCCAACAGGAAGTCGGTTATTTTTAATTTTATGAGCAAATTTTGCATCATTTTTGTCATTTGCATGCCTTGTATTTTAACGAACTCCTCCTAGAGATTTATTCAGATCAACACCAAATTTGGTATGCCTAATCTAAAGGCCTTTGCGATGTTAAATTGCGAAGATCTTGAGTTTTCGTTGAAGGGCGTGTCCGTGGCGGCATGACGAATTTCGATGATTCGCCATGAAAAATGAAGTTGATATAACTCAGACATACAATGTCCAATCTGCCACAAACTTCACATGTTTGATAAGACTCCTGACCTGAACAGATTGATATGCCCATATTCAGTTATAGTCATAGCGCCACCTACTGGCAACAGGAAGTGACATATTTTTACGCTGTAACAAACTACTCCGAGAAATTTTATGACATCAATTTTCTTTTTCAGTCACTCTATTCTAAAGGCCTGTGCGATGTTAAATTGTGAAGATCTTGAGTTTTCGTTAAAGGGCGTGTCCATGGCGCCGTCACAAATTTCGATGTCTCGCCATGGGAATAAAAGTTATTGTAACTCAGGCATAAAATGTCCGATCCTTGCCCAAACTTCACATGTTTGATAAGAGTCCTGGCCTGAACACATCTGAAGGCCAATATTCCATTGGGTGTGACAAAATGCCTCGATAGCGCCACCTATACATTTTCAACGGAGTGCGCCTCGAGCTACGTTTCACGTTCATGTACAAAAATCGGTACACACATGTAACACACCAATACCTACAAAAAAGTCTCTTGGTACGAAATTCGAATCCAAACAGGAAGTCAGTTATTTTGAATTTTCTCTGCAAAATTTGTGTCGTTTTTGCCATTTTCAGGGATTGTACTTTAACGAACTCCTCCTAGAGATTAATTCAGATCAACACCAAACTTTGTCAGTGTAATCTAAAGGCCTTTGCGATGTTAAATTGCGAAGATCTTGAGGTTTCGTTTAAGGGCGTGTCTGTGGCGGCCTTACAAATTTCGATGTTTCGCCATGAGAAAGGAAGTTGCTATAACTCAGACATACAATGTCCAATCTGCCCCAAACTTCACATGTTTGAGAAGACTCCTGACCTGAACATATCTACATGCCAATATTCAGATATCGCTATAGCGCCACCTGCTGGCAACAGGAAGTGACATGTTTTACGCCGTAACAAACTACTCCTAGAAATTTTATGACATTTTATAATTTTTTTTTGTCAGTCTAATCTAAAGGCCTTTGCGATGTTAAATTGTGAACATATTGAGGTTTCATTAAAGGGTGTGGCCATGGCGCCGTGACAAAGTTCGATGTGATGCCAAGGGAATAGAAGTTGTTGTAACTCAGGCATAAGATGTCCGATCTTCCCAAAACTTCACATGTTCGAAAAGAGTCTTGTCCTGAACACATCTGAAGGTCATTATTCCACTATAATCATAGCGCCACCTGCTGACAACAGAAAATGGCTTTCATTTACACTAACTTAAACATGCAATATCCAATCTGCACCAAACTTCAAATATTTGATAAGAGTCATGGCCTGAAGATATCTAAAGGCCAATGTTCAGTTATAATAATAGCGCCACCTGTTGGCAATAGGACACAAAATCCTTTATACTAACTCAAACATTCCATGTTCAATCTGCACTAAATTTCATATGCTTGATAAAAGTGCTGGACTGAAGAAATCTACATGACAAAATCCAGTTATAGTCATAGCGCCACCAGCTGGCAGCAGGAAGATTGGCACATATAAATTACTTTGACATATTCCTCTTATATTTACCACTTTAAAAGCATATTTCTCGCCGTTCGCTGTTCTACAAAAGCCACCCGGTGGTGGTGAGCCCGGGTGCGAGGGCCCGTTCATCGCTGCTTGCAGCTTTAATTATTATTCTTCTTCTTCTTCTTCTTCTTCTTCTTCTCCAAAATGAATCGCATTTTTGAGGGCCTAAACATGCTCGAAAAGTCCTGAAACTTTGCAAACGCGTCAGACCTGGTGAAAATTTACGTCTGATATAGGTTTCAGAAGAGGGTGTGGCAAAAAATGGCTCGACAGCGCCACCTACCGTAAAAAAATCAACAGCCCTCGAGCTGTGTTTCACGTACATCCACGAAAATTGGCACACATATGTAAAGCATCAGTACCTACAAAAAAGACTCTTGGAGCAATATCCGAAACCCAACAGGAAGTCGGTTATTTTTAATTTTATGAGCAAATTTTGCATCATTTTGGTCATTTGAATGCCTTGTATTTTAACGAACTCCTCCTAGAGATTTATTCAGATCAACACCAAATTTGGTATGCCTAATCTAAAGGCCTTTGCGATGTTAAATTGCGAAGATCTTGAGTTTTCGTTGAAGGGCGTGTCCGTGGCGGCCTGACGAATTTCGATGATTCGCCATGAAAAATAAAGCTGCTATAACTCAGACATACAATGTCCAATCTGCCCCAAACTTCACATGTTTGATAAGACTCCTGACCCGAACAGATTGACATGCCAATATTCAGTCATAGTCATAGCGCCACCTACTGGCAACAGGAAGTGACATATTTTACGCTGTAACAAACTACTCCGTGAAATTTTATGACATCAATGTTTTTTTTTCAGTCACTCTATTCTAAAGGCCTGTGCGATGTTAAATTGTGAAGATCTTGAGTTTTCGTTAAAGGGCGTGTCCATGGCGCCATCACAAAGTTCGATGTCTCGCCATGTGAATAAAAGTTGTTGTAACTCAGGCATAAAATGTCCGATCTTGCCCAAACTTCCCATGTTTGATAAGAGTCCTGGCCTGAACACATCTGATGGCCAATATTCCATCGGGTGTGGCAAAATGCCTCAATAGCGCCACCTATACACTTTCAACGGAGTGTGCCTTGAGCTACGTTTCACATACATGTACAAAAATCGGTACACACATGTAACACACCAATACCTACAAAAAAGTCTCTTGGTATGAAATTTGAATCCCAACAGGAAGTCGGTTATTTTGAATTTTCTCTGCAAAATTTGTGTCGTTTTTGCCATTTTCAGGGGCTGTACTTTAACGAACTCCTCCTAGAGATTTATTCAGATCAACACCAAACTTTGTCATTGTAATCTAAAGGCCTGTGCGATGTTAAATTGCGAAGATCTTGAGGTTTCGTTGAAGGGCGTGTCTGTGGCGGCCATACAAATTTCGAAGTTTCGCCATGAGAAAGGAAGTTGCTATAACTCAGACATACAATGTCCAATCTGCCTCAAACTTCACATGTTTGATATGACTCCTGACCTGAACATATCTACATGCCCATATTCAGTTATCGTTATAGTGCCACCTGCTGGCAACAGGAAGTGACATGTTTTACACTGTAACAAACTACTCCAAGAAATTTTATGACACTTTATAATTTTTTTTGGTGAGTCCAATCTAAAGGCCTTTGCGATGTTAAATTGTGAACATCTTGAGTTTTCATTAAAGGGTGTGGCCATGGCGCCATGACAAAGTTAGATGTCTCGCCATGGGAATAGAAGTTGTTGTAACTCAGGCATAAGATGTCCGATCTTCCCCAAACTTCACATGTTCGAAAAGAGTCTTGGCCTGAACACATCTGAAGGTCAATATTCCACTATAATAATAGCGCCACCTGCTGGCAACAAGAAATGGCTTGTTTTACACTAACTTAAACATGCAATGTCCAATCTGCACCAAACTTTAAATATTTGGAAAGAGTCATGGCCTGAAGATATCTAAAGGCCAATATTCAGTTATAATCATAGCGCCACCTGTTGGCAATAGGACACCTCATGCTTTATACTAACACAAACATACCATGTTCAATCTGCACTAAATTTCATATGCTTGATAAAAGTGCTGGACTGAAGAAATCTACATGACAAAATCCAGTTATAGTCATAGCGCCACCAGCTGGCAGCAGGAAGATTGGCACATATGAATGACTTTCACATATTCCTCTTATATTTACCACATTAAAAGCATATTTCTCGCCGTTAGCTGTTTTACTAAAGCCACCCGCTGGCGGTGAGCCCGGGTGCGAGGGCCCGTTCATCGCTGCTTGCAGCTTTAATTATTATTATTATTATTCTTCTCCAAAATGAATCGCAATTTTGAGGGCCTAAACATGCTCGAAAAGTCATGAAACTTTGCACACACCTCAGAACTGGTGAAAATTTACGTCTGATATAGGTTTCAGAAGTGGGTGTGGCAAAATGGCTCGACAGCGCCACCTATACAAGTTCAACGGTGTGCGCCTCGAGCTACGTTTCACGTACATGTATGAAAATCGGTACACACCTGTAACTCCCCAATACCTACAAAAAAGCCTCATGGAGCAAAATCCGAAACCCAACAGGAAGTCAGTTATTTTTAATTTTATGAGCAAATTTTGTGTATTTTTTGCCATTTCCATGCGTTGTACTTTAACGAACTCCTCCTAGAGATTTATTCAAATCAACACCAAACTTGGTATGCCTAATCTAAAGGCCTTTGCGATGTTAAATTGCGAAGATCTTGAGTTTTTGTTAAAGGGCATGTCCATGGCGACCTGACAAATTTCGATGTTTCGCCATTAAAAAGGAAGTTGCTATAACTCAGACATACAATGTCCAATCTGCCCCAAACTTAACATGTTTGATAAGACTTCTACTCTGAACAGATCTACATGCCCATATTCAGTTATAGTCATAGCACCACCTGCTGGCAACAGGAAGTGTCATGTTTTACGCTGTAACAAACTACTCCAAGAAATTTAATGACATCAACATTTTATTTCGGTCAGTCTAATCTACAGGCCTTTCAAATGTTAAATTGTGGAGATTTTGAGTTTTTGTTAAAGGGCGTGTGCATAGCGTGGTGACAAAATTTGATGTCTCGCCATAGGAAGAGAAGTTGTTGTAACTCAGGCATAAAATGTTCGATCTTCCCTAAACTTCATGTTCGATAAGAGTCCTGGCCTGAACACATCTTAAGGCCAATATTCCATCATAAAGATAGCTCCACCTGCTGGCAACAGGGAGATTGGCACATATAAATGATTTTGACATATTCCACTTATATTTACAACTTTAATTAAATGCATATTTCTTGCCGTTCGCCTTTTTTACTAAAGCCGTTCGCTGGCGCTGAGTTCGGGTGCGAGGGCCCGTTCATTGCTGCTTGCAGCTTTAATTAGGGCCCGAGCACCGATGGTGTGAGGACCCTCTTGTATCTGCTTCGTTCTCTTTCTTCTTCTTCTTTCTTCTTCTTCTTCTTCTTCTTCTTCTTCTCCAAAATGAATCGCATTTTTGAGGGCCTAAACATGCTCGAAAAGTTCTGAAACTTTGCACACGCGTCAGAAACTGGTGAAAATTTACGGCTGATATAGGTTTCAGAAGAGGGTGTGGGAAAAATGGCTCGACAGCGCCACCTATCATAAAAAAATCAACAGCCCTCGAGCTGTGTTTCACGTACATGCACGAAAATTGGCACACATATGTAAAGCATCAGTACCTACAAAAAAGACTCTTGGAGCAATATCCGAAACCCAACAGGGAAGTCGGTTATTTTTAATTTTATGAGCAAATTTTGCATACTTTTTGTCATTTGCATGCCTTGTATTTTAACGAACTCCTCCTAGAGATTTATTCAGATCAACACCAAATTTGGTATGCCTAATCTAAAGGCCTTTGCGATGTTAAATTCCGAAGATCTTGAGCTTTTGTTTAAGGGCGTGTCTGTGGCGGCCTTACAAATTTCGATGTTTCGCCATGAGAAAGGAAGTTGCTATAACTCAGACATACAATGTCCAATCTACCCCAAACTTCACATGTTTGAGAAGACTCCTGACCTGAATATATCTACATGCCAATATTCAGATATCGCTATAGCGCCACCTGCTGGCAACAGGAAGTAACATGTTTTACGCCGTAACAAACTACTCCTAGAAATTGTATGACATTTTATAATTTTTTTTGGTCAGTCTAATCTAAAGGCCTTTGCGATGTTAAATTGTGAACATCTTGAGGTTTCATTAAAGGGTGTGGCCATGGCGCCGTGATAAAGTTCGATGTCTTGCCATGGGAATAGAAGTTGTTGTAACTCAGCCATAAGATGTCCGATCTTCCCCAAACTTCACATGTTCGAAAAGAGTCTTGGCCTGAACACATCTGAAGGTCATTATTCCACTATAATCATAGCGCCACCTGCAGACAACAGAAAATGGCTTGTTTTACACTAACTTAAACATGCAATGTCCAATCTGCACCAAACTTCAAATATTTGATAAGAGTCATGGCCTGAAGATATTTAAAGGCCAATGTTCAGTTATAATCATAGCGCCACCTGTTGGCAATAGGACACAACATGCTTTATACTAACTCAAACATTCCATGTTCAATCTGCACTAAATTTCATATGCTTGATAAAAAGTGCTGGACTGAAGAAATCTACATGACAAAATCCAGTTATAGTCATAGCGCCACCAGCTGGCAGCAGGAAGATTGGCACATATAAATGACTTTGACATATTCCTCTTATATTTATCACATTAAAAGCATATTTCTCGCCGTTCGCTGTTTTACAAAAGCCACCCGGTGGTGATGAGCCCGGGTGCGAGGGCCCGTTCATCGCTGCTTGCAGCTTTAATTATTATTATTATTATTATTATTCTCCAAAATGAATCACAATTTTGAGGGCCTAAACATGCTCGAAAAGTCACTAAACTTTGCACACGCATCAGAACTGGCGCAACTTTACATCTGATATGGGTTTCAGAAGTGGGTGTGGCGAAATGGCTCGATGGCGCCACCTAAAAACTTTCAACAGAGTGTGCCTCGAGCTACGTTTCACATACATGTACAAAAAAATGGTACAAACATGAAACACACCAATAACTACAAAAAAGTCTCTTGGTACGAAATTTGAATCCCAACAGGAAGTCGGTTATTTTGAATTTTCTCTGTAAAATTTGTGTTGTTTTTGCCATTTTCAGGGGTTGTACTTTAACAAACTCCTCCTAGAGATTTGTTCAGATCAACACCAAACTTGGTCAGTATAATCTAAAGGCCTTTGCGATGTTAAATTGTGAAGATCTTGAGGTTTCGTTAAAGGGCGTGTCCATGGCGGCCTGACAAATTTTGATGATTCACCATGAGAAAGGAAGTTGCTATAACTCAGACGTACAATGTCCAATCTGCCTCAAACTTCACATGTTTCATAAGACTCCTAACCTGAACATATCTACATGCCCATATTCAGTTATAGCCATAGCGCCACCTGCTGGCAAGAGGAAGTGTCATGTTTTACGCTGTAACAAACTACTCCAAGAAATTTAATGACATCAACATTTTATTTTGGTCAGTCTAATCTAAATGCCTTTGCAATGTTAAATTATGGAGATTTTGAGTCTTTGTTAAAGGGCGTGTCCATAGCGCGGTGACAAAATTTGATGTCTCGCCATAGGAAGAGAAGTTGTTGTAACTAAAATAAAATGTTTGATCTTCCCCAAACTTAACATGTTCGATAAAAGTCCTGGCCTGAACACATCTGAAGGCCAATATTCCATTATAATGATAGCGCCACCTGCTGGCAACAGGAAGATTAGCACATATAAATGACTTTGACATATTCCACTTATATTTACAACTTTAAATGCATATTTCTCACCATTCGCCTTTTCTACTAAAGCCGCTCGCTGGCGGTGAGTCCGGGTGCGAGGGCCCATTCATCGCTGCTTTAATTATTATTATTATTATTTGATTTTTTTCTTTCGACTAAATGGGGCTTTCTGGGGGCCTTAATTTGCTCAAAACTGTTGAAAATGGGCACACATGTTGGAATCTGCAGTCATTAGGACGCCGCAGAGAATGGGACCCGGGCATGGGACAGGGGCTCTATGGCACCCCCTGGAACACATTCAAAAAACTTGATGTATAGCTCAAGCATACTTGCACATATTCATATGAAACTCGGTGCACACATAGATCTCAATGAGCCGAACAACTTCCGTGCTCTATGTCATAGGCTCCGCCCAACAGGAAGTCGGCTATTCAGGGCTGTTTAAAAAGTGCATACTCTGGAATTTGATATACTCCTCTGAGGATTTCCACCCCTTCACCACAAAACTCGGTGAACATGATCTCAAGAAATTGGGGATGTTAAATTGCCAAGGGATTTTTGATATCTCAAACAGTTTGGCCGTGGAGAGGCATTGAATTTATGGCGAGAAATGAGAAACAGGAAATGTCTTATAACATCCACATACAATACCTGATTTTGATTAAACTTCATCGGTCATTTGGAAAAATATAGCTGTGAATTAATGCATACTCCTCAGAGGAAAATTACACTATGCACACCAAACTTTGTCTACATGATGCCAAAACATTGAGGAACTTAAATTGCAGATGAATTTTGGATAGCTTGAATGGTTTTGCCGGGCCGATTTATAAAAATAACAGTAAAAAAGGAAACAGTAATTGTCTTACATTTTTTTAAGGGCAGCTTCCAAACATTTCAAAACTTTTTCATATATAGGACAAGTTATTCTGAGGAAATGTGCATAGTTTCACGACTCAATCTGCCACTCTGCCTCTGTGAGAGGAAGAGGGGGGGGGGATTGGGTGAGTGTGTGTGTGTTGAGTGTGGGGCTGAGTGAGGTGAGAGAGTGAGAGAGAGAGAGAGAGAGAGAGAGAGAGAGAGAGAGAGAGAGATACAGACTTTTAAGCATCTCTTTAATCACCTGAAAAAAATAATCAGTATTTTTTTGTTGGTGTTTTATTATTATTATTATTATTATTATTATTTATTACAGCTTAAGGAATCTTAGGCCTTATCATTTTCTGTCAGTTTTAGGGACAAAAAAATCCTTGAACCAGTTAATTTGTTTGGCACTGACAGCATAATTTTATATAATAAGGTTAATAATTTTGTTAATTACAACATAAAAAGATCAAAAACTTATATGGACTTATAATTTTTTTGTGCTGCAAATAATAATTTGAAACTCATTTGATAATGACCTATGACATCCTGTGACATGACATTCATCTGAATTTACATAATCTCATGGATGTAACAGTAAAAGAGTTCAGCTAACAGATGAACACTAATCTGTAATGCAGGCAAAAATATTTCACAAATGCTTATAGATCAATAAAATCGTTAAAAATGCTTATACACCACATGCATAATTATTAGGCACGTTGATATTCTGATGATATTTTTTTCCAAGCACATTTTACCAATTCCACATCACATCAATCTTAATAACTACTATTCATTTTGTATTTAATCATTTATGAGTGATAAATAATTGTCCATATCGGCTGGCAGTGAAAAACTCCTTGGGCCCTATTTTGATGATCTAAATGCAAAGTGTAAAGCGCACGGTGCAGGTGCACTCAGGGCGTGTCCAAATCCACTTTTGCTATTTTAAAGATGGAAAAACGATTGGCGCGCCCGAGCACATGGTCTAAACGGGTTGTCCCTATTCTCTTAATGAGTAATGGCGTAACGTGTAATAAACCAATCAGAGTCTCATCTTCCATTCCCTTTAAGAGCCAGTTGCGCTCGTGCCATGATGGATTTGCTATTTACATGGCGGGATTTGGCAAGCGCAAAGACAGAATGCATCTCCGAGATGAAACGGAGCTGCTCGTGTGCGAGCAAATAGATAGCCTAATTCTGATACACGCGATGACTATCCAACATGACATGTAGCCATTTTTATATTTAATTAGCCTACAAAAAATTCTTATGCATTGCAATCCTTTGATTTTTAATATTTGGCATGTTTGTGTGCTGCTGTGCGTCCCCGTGTTTAATAAGCAGTGTGTACGCGCATTGTGGACCCGCCTATACTAACACGCTCTTTAAATAACAAAGAAAAAATATTTTAGACTTTAGACCAGGTTTGAGTTGGTCTATGGTGCAGTCTATTTTCAGCTCCTTAAAATAGCAATGCGCCTGAACACACACCTTTTTTAGACCAGCACGGCCATGGGCGCAAATGCATTTGCTAATTAGACGACATGGCGCTGGACGGGAAAATGCGAACAGCACCGGACTGAAACTAGCAAACACACTTGTGCTGTGCCTTGCGTCACATTGCGCAGGGTGTATGATAGGGCCCCTTATCTTCAGGTGTGCAAAATTATTGGGCATGTTTTCTTTTACTGATAAAATGAGCCAAAAAGAGGTTTATCTCTAAAAATTATTAAATCCCCATGGGAAATATTCAAAACTAATGCAATACAGAAATGGCAAAGTTAAGACATGACCATTGAACAGCAAAATGTTCACTGGGACAGCGAGGTCAGAAAAAAATTAAATAAATAAAAAAATAAAAAAATAAAAACCGTGAAGCAGAAAAGACAAACATTAACTGCAAAAGAATTAAGAATTAATGTGTCTTTTTTTCTCCGCCTGTTTTCTTCTGAACCCACTGTCCCAGTGAGCATTTTTTTTGTCTAATGGTCATGTTTTAACTTTGCAATTTCTGTTTTGCATTAGTTTTGAATATTTCTAATAGGGATTTAATAATTTTTGACTTCTCAGTCTGAGTTAAACCTATTTTTTGGCTCATTTCATCTTTAAAATATAATTGCCTAATAATTCTGCACACCTGAATATAAGGAGTTTTTCTCTTCCAGCCTTCATGGACAATTATATATCACTCATAAATGATTAAACACAAAATTAATAGTAGTTATCAAGATTGATGTGGTTTGGAATTGGTAAAATGTGCTTGGAAAAAAAATATCATCAGAATATCAACATGCCTAATAATTATGCAGGCGACATAAATCATTAAAGGTTTTGCTAACACTTTATAATAAGGTCTCATTTGTTAACATTAGTAAATGCATTAACTAACATGAACTTACAATGAACAATGTATTATGCAGAATTAATTAATGCTTGCTGATGTTAATTAACAGATAAAACTTACATTGACATTAATACATGCTACATAATTATTGTTCATGTTAATTGATATAGTTATTGTTAATAACTGAAACCTTATTGTAAAATGTTACTAAAGTTTTAAATATTGTTCTGTGTATGCATGTTTCACAGTCTTGATGGTTTGGATTAACCCTTTAATTGCCATATCCCTTAAAACCAGACTGCCAGAGGGTTACTGTAAATGCATGTGCCCGCTGGGCACAGTTTTCCTAAAGCCACAGGGGTGGCATTTGCACTGATGGCTTGGGCCCATCATTGCTGCTTGCAGCTATATTTTGTTATTGCTTTTACACTTTTACATTTTCTTTTAATAATCAATGGTTGAAGGGTGAGTAAAATGTCACCTTATTGTAAACAATTTTTTTAAATGCATATTATTGTGTTCATAGATCCCACTGAGTTTTAACAGACCCCCCCAAAGCATGCCGTGAGTTAGGTGGTGGGTAATCGGAGGCAACGAGATATGATTGGATATGACTGGTTATGTTCTGCCATTTCAGCTATGATTAGTTCATGTGATGAATCCTGCCTCTTGTGTTCATGCATGTTTTGCAATTCAATGCCATTAATGGGAAAACTAATTTTAAAAAGTAAGTAAACACCTCACACACTTAGATATAACCACTTTGTTACGTCAAAATAAGATTTAAAATGGCATGAAAACATGATCTGTGAGTTTTTAGTAAGAAATCAGCTTGGCGAAATTTAAAGCAAATCTCTGTGTCTGTGACCGAGCTTTGATGACTGATGATGAGCGAAAATAAACAAATAAATAAATAATAATAAATAAATAAAAGTTAAAAGTTTACTATTAAAAGGAATATCTGAACATATGTGGACAAAAACTAATATATTGTTTAAGTAGTTATTACCTTGAGTTATTATTTTGGAATAAATGTAAAATGCTTAAAAAAACTAACTTGAGATTCATACTTAGCTTTAATAAATAGAACATTGATTACATTGTTAATGTAAAAATACAAAATAGAATTGTTTTTGTTCGTTTTCTGATAGTAAGCAGTGTTAATTAATGTTGCTTGGTGTAATTGTGTGGTTGCTAGGTTGTTCTGGGTGGTTGCTATGTGGTTGTCAGGCAGATACTAGGGTGTTCTGGATAGTTGCTAGAGTGTTGCTGGGCTGTTCTGGGTGAATGAGTCTCAAGGGCTTCTGGGAGTTTAGATTTGAATTTTTGTCAGTTGGAGTTAAAATAGCACTGGCTCATTTGAAGATTCTGTCTGATTTTAAAATCATAAAAAAAAGTGAACATAATTATGTGAAAATATATGTGAAGTTTTTTTTTTTTTCTCTAACATTGTTCCTTTTGTTTTCCAGCTTTGCTGCCTGGTTCTTTTATGGGATCACGGTATCAGGTCTGCTGTATTTGAAGATCAAGAAACCTGAAATTCCCCGGACAATTACGGTGAGAACATCATGCACCTCCAGTTACCCCAAATGCACAGTCCATTCATCCATTTTTTGTTTTTCCTAATAACTGAATTTTTTTTTATTTATTGCATATGTATGTTATCGTGTTCACCTTTGTGGGAAATTCAGATTGTCTGCAGTATTGTGTAAAGAGCTTTAGATGCTGTAGCAAATAAGCTCAAAAGGGAAATGTATATAAATAATTACAATTAATTATAATTAACTACAATTATTTACCTCAGCTGCCAGTAGTAACTGTAGCAGAATTAATATTACAATCAACTAATCTGTTCGTCCAGTGAACATTCAGTATAATTTCATATCAATTATTGATATAGATATTTTTGTGGCCACAGAAAATAACTTTCTTACAGTAATGCATTAGAGCAGGGTTCCTCCATTAGTTTTCGCCGAGGGCCGAATTCTGCCAACAATACCAAGCCAAGGGCCACTGACCTATATATATATTATTTAATATATATATATATATATATATATATATATATATATATATATATATATATATATATATATATATATATATATATATTAAATAATTATGAACATTTTTGCATTTACTGTAGATACAGAAGAAATTTGCCTGTTGAATATTAAAAACAAATGAACAAACAAAAAATCTGGATCTCCGTGTCTGCCATGCAAATCAACTGTTCCTTATTATCTCCAGGCAGGATCTCTTCTCTCCACTTTCCCTAATTGCAGATTCAATTGTTAGATCTGTCAGCATTAATATTTTTATTCTTAGATTTTTTTGGGGGGATCAAACCGTGTGTCTCAACCAGACATGACGCAATAAAAAGTATCTTATCCATGTAGTTTTACGCTAAGGCAAACTTATTTTAAAACTGTGAACTCTCTGCGAACCAACATCTATAACAAAGACGGTATCACTCACTCACTCACTCACTCACTCACTCAAAACTGTTCAGTCCATTCACATTTGAATCATCTATTTTCAATGTCCACGTTTCTTTACTTCGCACTTACCATGTTTTTGCTGTCACATCGTATATCTACATGACAAAGCATTGTAAATAATTTGAACTTAAGTCACCTTTATTTATATAGCGCTTTAAACAAAACAGATTGTGTCAAAGCAACTGAACAACATTAATTAGGAAAACAGTGTGTCAGTAATGCAAAATGACAGTTAAAGGCAGTTCACCGTTGAATTCAGTGATGTCATCATCCAGGTCAGTTCAGTTTAAATAGTATCTTTGCAATCAAGTCAACAATATCACTGTAAATGAAGTGTCCCCTTCTAAGCAAGCCAGAAGCGACAGCGGCAAGGAACCAAAACTCCATAGGTGACAGAATGGAGAAAACACCTTGGGAGAAACCAGGCTCAGTCGGGGGGCCAGTTCTCCTCTGGCCAGATAAAAACAGCAGTTCAATTCCAGGCTGCAGCAAGTCGCATTGTGCAGAGGACTCAACTGGTTCCTGTGGTCTTGTCCCGATGGTCGTCTGAGACAAGGTCTTTGCAGGGGATCTATATCTGGGGTTTTGTAGAGGTCTTTTCTAGGTGCTGATCCACCATGTGGTCTGGATACGTACTGGATCCAGGTGACTGCAGTGACCATCTGATCTGGATACAGACTACAGACTTAGTGTCAGCACATCATAAATAGAACGAGTCAGCAGTTTTCTTTTGGGGATTGGTCGCGCTGCACTGCGCCACATCTAGTGTAGACAGCATCACTAATTATAATAAGTTCTATTGTATTTTGTTGCGCCATGCCACCCGCGTTCGGTGTAGACACAATGTAATTTAATGTCGCTAATGTCACTGATGCTGTGTTTGAATTTACATGCCACATTATTTGAAATTAGCGTGGGCCAACCAATTTCCACATCCGGCCAGCGAGCCGCCTATTGAGGAACCCTGCATTAGAGCATGTAGCTATAGATCAGATTTCAGAAGGGACACTATGTACAAACGGTGACAGAGCCAGAAACTCATGTAATATGTGCACAAAAGTTTTATTAAAAAACACTAACACATAGCTACACTAGGCAAACAAACAAACATACAAATCACTCATTCATGGGGAGGTTGTAAGTGGATGACTGAAACCGTTAGAGAAACCAGAAAATGCAGTCATGGAAAATGAGTCAGTTAACCACCTGAGTGAAACATCAGTGCCATTTTATAACAGGGTTTACAGCTTATCCTAAACCTCTGTTTCGTTTAGTTAAATGTACGATACCATCAAACACTGAACCCAAGGGCGGTGCCATAGAACAATTAACTCAAGTGCTGAGGGGGTGCTAGATCATTGACAGGAGGAGCTGGCCAATTCAGGGCAACAGACTCATTCTTCCCACTGGTCGCTCTTTTGCGACTAACTTTCTCAGTTGGTCGCACAAGCATGTTTTTTTTTTTTTTTTTTGCTACAACGTAGGATTAATCAATGCATGCTGATGAACTTTTATCATAGTTTATAGTTATATTGAAACGAAAGTGGTTAACATTCAACCCGTTCTTTTTCATCAGTACTATTATTTATGAATTTAATTTTGTTAACAGGAGTTCCTCTTTTGCTATGTTATTAGCCAGGCTTCGCATGCTTTCACTTTCAATTTCGCGATCTTGTCATGTTTTACAATTAATGATAATTGTCTGTTTTGCTTACATCTATACACCTTTTACTTTTAAAGACTAAAACAAAAGATGGATTCATTGTTAATTTTAATTAAAAAGCACAACAACAATAAAAAAGTAAGATACAATGACAAACTAGCTTACAAAACGTTTATTAACAAAAACAAATAAGATGAGGCATGGCATAGGCACCACATGCTGTATAATGACAAATAAATTAGAATGTTTAGGAAACACTAAGGAATAATAAATAAATAAATAAATAAATAAATAAATAACAGAGAGCCTCCATAGCATAAGGGAGGTAAACAGCAAAGATAAGCTTTTCAAAATGAAAACAAAAAGAAAAGTAAAACTAAACTTGCTGCCAGTGACAGCTTGCATGTTGGTATTCCTCCCACAAGAATACCAACATGTGCACCTTGTCTGGTTTAAGAAGCGGTCTTTTACTTTAGCATGAAAACCATACATTGTTTCTCAGTATTCGCATTATTTTTGCTGCGCGCACATTCATGCTCCTGCTACTGTGGCGAGTATGAACCAGGCTTTTCAACGCTCAGTTCAAACAAGTTGCCGTTTGATGTTTCACATATGCAACAGTAATGGCAGAGCTTGTAAGTTGAACAACGCAGTGGTCGTGCAAGTGCAACCATTAGTCACACAGGCAGAAAAAATGGTCGCAGTCTAGAGTCCTGCAATAAATAGTAAATATAACCAAAACAGGTTATTATAATTTTTTTATATGAATAATAAAATAAATATAAGGAAAAACCCCTCTTCCTTTGCCTCTCAATTTTGTAATACTCTTTAATTTTGTAGTCCGTAATAAAAGGTGCATGTCTATCCTTTGTTCTCGTTTTTTTTTTTGTTCCGCCACTGGCCCCACGGTACCCAAACCTTCATTAAAAGAGCTGTTTCCTTCTGTCCCAAGAGGCCGTGGACGACAGTAGGCGATGAGAGTCCCCGCTGCTCTCATCCCCCTCTTCCTTTGCCAGTTTCCAGGCAGAGCCAGCATGAGAACGCTTTTCCTTCTCATGCCCCCTTTGCCATGTCTTGGAATCAGACGAGTGTTCACACTACGTCCTCGCTAAGGGACACTATGCCTCCCATGTCGGGGCCATCTGTTTTGTCTCGCTGACCCACTGTGGATACACCTGTAGTTCCTCTGACCCCTGCTGATTCGGTTTCTGGGAGCCTGGTTACAGCTCTCCAGTCCGTCCCGCTGGCTCATCCGAATGATCGGGCTCGGCTACGTGATCCAATTCACCTGGCATCCCCCCAGATTTTGGGGCATTCGTGCTACGATGGTGGGCAAGGAAGCTTCTGTCATGCGCACAGAAGTTGCGACCCTGCTGGCAATGGGTGCGATAGAGCCGGTCCCTCCAGCCGACATGAAGTCTGGCTTTTACAGCCCCTGCTTCATAGTACCCAAGAAAACAGGTGGGTTACGTCCAATCCTGGACTTGCATGCCTTGAACCAAGCTCTTCACAGACTTTTGTTCAAGATGTTAATGCCCAAACACATTTTCGAATGCATTCGTCCCATGGATTGGTTTGCATCGATTGACCTGAAGGACACATACTTTCATGTCTCCATTCTACCTTGACACAGACCGTTTCTTTGGTTTCCTTTAGAGGGACAGGCATATCAGTACAAAGATGTCCCATTCGTGTTGGCCCTCTTTCCCTGCATCTTTACGAAGGTTGCGGAGGGAGCTCTGGCTCCTCTCAGGGAGCAAGGTATCCGTATCCTCAACTACCTCAATGACTGGCTGATTCTAGCTCACTCTCGAGTACAGTTGTGCGAGCACAGGGATCTGGTGCTCAGACACCTCGCCCGTCTGGGACTTCAGGTCAGATGGGAAAAGAGCAAACTCTCCCCTGTGCAGAGGCTCTCTTTTCTCGGTATGGAAATAGACCCGGTCACCATGTTTGTGCAGCTTACAAACGAGCACGCGCAGTCACTGCTGAATTGCCTGAGTCAATTTAAGGGCAAGAGAGTGGTTCCACTGAAACTATATAGAGGCTCCTTGGGCATATGGCATCCACAGCGGCAGTCCTGCTCGGGTTGCTTCATATGAGAACACTTCAGCACTGGCTTCATGAATGTCCATGATGACGAATAACCATCACTCCCGCCTGCCTCCGAATCTTCACCCTGTGGTTGGACCTCTCATTTCTATGGGCTGGTGTTCCCCTAGAACCAGTGTCCAGGCATGTTGTTGTGTCAACAGATGCCTCTGCCACGGGCTGGGGTGCCATGTGCAATGGACATGCTGCGTCAGGCTCCTGGACGGGACCCCGACTTCAGTGGCATGTCAATTGCCTTGAGTTGCTAGCAGTACGCCTTGCTCTGCACCGCTTCAGTGCCCTGCTGAAAGACAAGCACGTTCTGGTTCGTACGGACAACACTGCGACCGTAGCGTACATCAACCGTCAAGGCGGTTTACACTCCCGTCGCATGTCGCAACTCGCCTGCCATCTCCTCTTATGGAGTCAGAAACATCTGAGGTCACTTGGTGCCATTCACATCCCGAGCAGACTCAATCATGCAGCCGACGAGATCTCACGACAGTAGTCTCGCTCTGGGGAATGGAGACTCCATCCCCTGTTGGTTCAGCTGATTTGGGAACGCTTTGGAGATGATCAGATAGACCTGTTTGCCTCTCCAGACAATTCCCACTGCCAGTTGTTTTACTCTCTGACCGAGGGCACCCTTGGCACAGACAATCTGGCACACAGCTGGCCGCAGGGCCTGCGCAAGTATGCATTTCCCCCAGTGAGGCTTCTCGCACAAACGTTGTGCAAGATCAGGTAGGACGAGGAGCAGGTCCTCATGGTTGAGCCATATTGGCCCGGCCGGACTTGGTTCTCCAAACTTGTACTCCTCTCGACAGCCCCTCCCTGGCCCTCCCAGTCCCTCTGAGGAAGGAGCTTCTTTCTCAGAGATGGGGCACCCTGTGGCACCCGCATCCCGATCTTTGGAACTTACATGTGTGGGCTTTGGACGGGTCACAGAAGGTTTAGGTACCTTGCCACCTCAGGTGGTAGCTACCATCACTTCGGCTAGAGCCTTGTCTACCAGACAGGTCTATACTCTGAAGTGGAACCTCTTCGTCAATTGGTGTGTCTTGTTGACCCCTGGAAATGCCCGATTGGGTCAGTGCTTTCTTTTCTCCGGTAAGGGTTGGAATGAAGGCTGTCTCCTTCCACCCTGAAGGTCTATGTGGCTGTCATTGTGGCTCACCATGACCCGGTCAACGGTAAGTCTCTTGGGAAGCATGACCTGGTCATCAGGTTTCTGAGAGGCTGCCAGGAGGCTCAGTCCACCTTGCCCTCAGCAAGTTCCCTCTTGGGATCTCACAGTTGTAATATCCGCAATGCAGAGAGCTCCCTTCGTACCCTTGCTGTCAGTAGAGCTGAAATTCTTATAATTTAAAACTGTGCTCCTGGCAGTTTTGGCTTTGGTAAAGAGAGTCGGACTTGCAGGCATTTTCAGTTGATGAAGCATGCCTGGAATTCGGGCCAGCTAACTCTCATGTTATCTTGAGACCCCTGCCTGGATACGTGCCCAAAGTTCTCACCACTGCTTTTAGAGATCAGGTGGTGAACTTGCCAGCGCTGCCCACGGAGGAGGCAGACCCAGCCCTGGCGCTGCTCTGTCCAGTACGTGCACTCCGGGCTTACGTAGACAGAACTCAGTGCTTTAGGACCTCAGACCAGCTCTTTTTTTTTTTTTTTTTTTTTTGAGGCCGGCAGAAGGGAAAGGTTGTCTCCAAGCAGAGGTTAACCCACTTGGATAGTGGATGCTATTATCTTGGCTTATCAGGCTCAAGACCTGCCGTGCCCCCTAGGGGTGAAGGCTCACTCAACTAGGAGTGTGGCTTCCTCCTGGGCACTGGCACATGGCGCCTCGCTAACAGACATCTGTAGAGTTGCGGGCTGGGCGACACCTAACATGTTTGCGAGATTCTATAATCTCTGTGTAGAGCCTGTGTCCTCCCGGGTACTTGCCCCTTCGAGCCAGTAAACAGGACCTGCTTCACTCTGCTGTGCCGCTGTGGACCCCTTGATGTTGTTAGGCACCTTTGGGAGTGCTGGAAATTTGAGAGCTCTCCCTTCCCGATGGTCTTCATGCTGAGTCCTCTACTCCCCAAGGACATTAATTCTCCCAGTCAAATGTCGAGAGTGCATTATTGTAGCGTGAAAGTACAGTAATACAGGAAGTACAGTAATACAGGAAGAGGGCGATTGGATTATTTTACGTATAAATTACCTAGACTGTCAACCACATTGTTCACACTACGTGCCATGCCCATTGAAGGTTAGATTTTTTAGATAAAAAAAATAATAATAATAAAAAAAAAAAACAGTGCGTGATTGATTATAACACTCAACGATGCAATCCGCGATAAAGAAAATCCATTGCAGATGACACTTTTCATTAATTTCACATCACTTCATTCGTGACAGCCATAGATAACAATTTTACTGGGGCATTTTGCCCCCTTATCTTATTCCCCCCAAATATTTGTTTCAATTTTGCAGTTGATCTCGCTACGTACTTAATGTTTAATCACTGGTGTGATTGCTAGAGAAAATGTGTTAATTATCAGACGTAAAATATTATTTTTGCCTTTTGGAATCGGCTTTCAAATATATTTGGCTAAAAAATCTAACCTTCAATGGGCATGGCACGTAGTGTGAACAATGTGGTTGACAGTCTAGGTAATTTATATGTAAAATAATCATATTGCCCTCTTCCCAGACATTTCTAAGATACATTTGACATATTTAACATAAAAACAAATAAAACTGGTTACCTGAGATCGTCGATTCGGCGGATCCATCTCGGCTCGTCTTGATTGAACTTCAGTGAACCTATTCCATGTGTTCCATGTGCGGTTCAATATCAACCAATAAGATTCCATGTACGATGTCGCGTTTTCATTGGTCAGTCGTTGAAGCCTATTTCTGATTGGTTGTTGCCATTTTGACAGTGTTTATGCCAAGAGCAAAGAGAAAGAAATTGAAGAGAAGAGTACTTGGCCATGTGTGAACGCACGGGACACAGTCTAAGCACATACAAGCTTACTTTAAGCGAAGAGGAGAGGTTCGCGATTGCACTGAACACGTTTTAAGTGCAGGCATACTCTCTGAGTGAGCCCAGAGAAAATTCTTACAAGAACAACGTGTATCTGAGAGCGCGCGCCCAGTTCCCGCTCGCAAGCAGAGAGATTCGCGCTCCGCACATTATATTCCTCGCGCGAGCAGAGAGATCCGCGCTCGGGCACATTATATTCCGTGCGCGAGCAGAGAGATTCGTGCTCGCACATTATATTAATGTACTTTCGCGCTACAATAATGCGCTCTCGACATTTGACAGGGAAATAACGCCATACATACACACGATGTAAAAAAGAGCTTCATTAATTGACAACTTCAGTCTTCTTTCCTTGCTTTCATGTAATTTAAGTAAAAAAAAATATATATATAAAAAATAACTAAATAAATAAATTGTAGTTGCATTTAAATGCAGGTGTGTATCATATTCCTTAAAATATCAGTGCAAGATTTGCTCGGCGCACATGATGCTGAGTGCTTGCAGCATTTATTCTTATTTGTCTGCATATTTTATCTTCATTACAAATCTTGTTTGGTTTTATTTAGGATAATTACATGTAAAAAAAAAATATTTGCTTTGTAATGCATATGCAAAATGTGAATTATTATTCATATTGAAGTGTTTGTGCGAAAATTATTACGCGTGCATGACAGGGAGGCACCCTCTCGGTCACGTGATTTTTTTCCTGATAATGAAATAACTGAACATTGTGGTGTCTCAAAAACACTATAAAAAAAACCACATAAATCTTAAAACATCTTCTAAAAAAATCAATACAAAATGAAAGTATTATGTAATCTGTCAAGGTTATATTTCTCTCTAAAGGCGCGTCCATGTGAAGAGAGCCAGCGCTGTGAATTTCATCAATTTCACCGACAAGAAAACATTTGTTTATTAATTAAAAATGTCTCCTTTTTCACAATTATTGGGCTACTTCTGCCTGTGCTTTGTGGCAAACTTAATGCATGTGCTTGAACGTGGAATACATTGAGGCTCATTATGGATGTAAATTTAATATAAACCTGCGATTAGTTGAATAATGACAAATGAACGACTAGTAACTAGAAAAATCTTACGTGGGAGGCAGACCTATTAAATACCCTCTAGACATCTCTGTTAAAGTTTTTAAAGCATTTTATACACGTTTGCATAAATTCTTCTTTCAGAACGGTCCGTAATGGAGAGATGTCTTAAAATGCACAAACCAGAAGCAAGAATATCTGCAGAGAAGGGCTGGCCATTCTCAAAACATAAAATATCAATTTTATTTCAATTTTCATTTTTGTGTTTCAGAGGAAACATCAGTGTTAACCTTCTGGAGTCTAAGGGTATTTTTGGGGCCTGGAGAAGTTTTGTCATGCTCTGACATTTGTGCTTTTTTCAGTTTCTTATAAATATCTAAATGGCTAAAGTCTAATCTCACTGTAATCAGCACAAACTAGGCTATAATAAAATGTGAGCAGCATGTATGTAAATGATTTTGTTTTTGAGAAAAAAAATGTTATGCGTGGTTAGTGAAAAACTAAAAAATGTTAAATCACTTGAATAAGGCAATAAAACACATACAGAACATTGGTTCCCGGGACTTTTTGAGAACAGGAGCTTGTAGCCTAGAATTTTTCTTTCTAAATTATGTGAAAATCATCTTGTTTACTCACTTACAGAAAACAACATATGATTTAAATTTTCTAAGACACTTTTTGTTGGTAAAAGTCATATGCGAGTAGGCGTCAACTATCATGAATTCACACCTGAGAAGACAAAGGCCTGCATAATGAGCTGCATAATGAGCCATTCAGTCAGCTGTGTCACTGAGAGGGATGAGTTACAAAAAAGAATGCGAGGACAAAATAAATATATATAATTTTATGTTTGTAGTTTATTTAGAATATAATTATCCCACAACATAATTTAATATTCACTTGTTAGTGCTGTTAAACAGTTTATTAGGAACAATCAAAGCTGACTTTCAAACTTAATTTTTTTGCATCATTATTCCAGTCACACAATCCTTCAGAAATCCTTTCTACAAAAAAACATTTATTGTTATTATTATCATTATTATTATTATTATTATTATTATTAGGGCCCAAGCACTGCAGTGCGAGGATCCTATTGGAATTGCTCCGTTTATTAGGGCCCGAGCACTGCAGTGTGAGGACCCTCTTGGAATTGCTCCGTTTATTAGGGCCCGAGCACTGCAGTGCGAGGACCCTATTGGAATTGCTCCATTTATTAGGGCCCGAGCACTGCAGTGCGAGGACCCTCTTGGAATTGCTCCGTTTATTATTAGGGCCCGAGCACTGCAGTGCGAGGACCCTCTTGGAATTGCTCCGTTTATTCTTCTTCTTCTTCTTCTTCTTTTTGAGGGCCTAAACATGCTCCAAAACTCACAAAACTTTGCACACGCATCAGAACTGGTGAAAATTTACATCTGATATAGGTTTCAGAAGTGGGTGTCGCAAAATGGCTCGATAGCGCCACCTATTAAATTTCAACGGAGTGCGCCTCGAGCTATGTTTCACGTACATGCATGAAAATTGGTACACACGTGTAGCACACCATTATCTACAAAAAAGTCTCTTGGTACAAAATCCAAAACCAAACAGGAAGTAAGTTATTTTGAATTTCCTGTAGGATTTTTGTGCAGTTTTTGCCATTTCCATGCCTCGTACTTTGACGAACTCCTCCTACAGTTTTAATCTGATTGTCTTCAAATATGGTGAGGGTCATCATAAGACCTTTGTGATGTTAAATTGCGAAGGTTTTGAGTTTTCATCAAGGGGTGTGTCCCTGGCGGCCTGACAAAAGTTGATGTTTCGCCCGTGAAACTTCACATGTGTGATAGGTGTTCTGTCCTGAACAAACACTCATGACCAAATTCAGTTATAGTCATAGCGCCACCTGCTGGCAACAGGAAGTGACATGGGTTAAAACTGTTATGGACTCCTAGGAACATATTAAAAAAGTGTCAGCAATTGTTAAATAGGCTGGAAACATGCTAGAGACATACTTATACATGCTAGCAACACTTAGCTAAGTGCTAAAGCATGCTACTAATGCAGTGAAAAAACGAAGTTGCTGTAACTCAGGCCAGCAATGTCCGATCTGCCCCAAACTTCAAACGTTTGACAAAGAGTCCTGTCCTGAACACATCAACATGCCCATATTCGGTTATAGTCATGGCGCCACCTATTGGCAACAGGAAGTGTCTTGTTAAACACTGTTATGGACTCCTTGCAAAATAATAAAAAGCATCAACATGTGTTAAATAGGCTGCCAAAATTCTAGAAGCATGCTAAAACATGCTAGCAACACACTTAGCTCAGTGTTAAAGCATGCTATTAATGCAGTGAAATAGAACATTACTGTAACTCAAGCATACATTGTCCAATCTGCTTCGAACTTCACAAGTTTGATTAGAGTCCTGGCCTGAAGGCATCTACATGTTCATATTTGGGTTATAGCTATAGCGCCACCTACTGGCAACAGGAAGTGACATGTTTTTCACTGATATGCACTATTAGCAAACAAAAAAGTATGCCATTGTGTGCTAAAAATGCTAGAAATATTTCTCAAACATGCTAACAACATTAACTAAGTGCTAAAGCATGATATTAATCCTATGAAACAGGAAGTTGTTGTAACTCAGGCAAGCAATGTCCGATCTGCCCCAAACTTCATACGTTTGATAGGTGTTATGCCCTAAACAAACACCCATTCCCAAATTCAGTTATAGACATAGCGCCACCTGCTTATAACAGGAAGTGACATGGTTAAAACTGTAATGGACTCCTAGGAACATATTAAAAAGTGTCAACAAGTTGTTAAATAGGCTGGCAACATGCTAGAAACATACTTATACATGCTAGTAGCACTTAGCTAAGTGCTAAAGCATGCTACTAATGCAGTGAAAAAGGAAGTTGCTGTAACTCAGGCTAGCAATATCCGATCTGCCCCAAACTTCACACATTTCACAAGAGTCCTGTCCTGAACACATCAAACATGCCTGTATTTGATTATAGTCATAGCGCCACCTGATGGCAACAGGAAGTGGCGTGTTTAACACTGTTATGGACTCCTTGCAAAAATAATAAAAAGCATCAACATGTGTTAAATAAGCTGGCAAAATTCTAGAAGCATGTTTAAACATGCTAGCAACACTTTGCTCAGTGTTAAAGCATGCTATTAATGCAGTGAAGGTAGAACATTACTGTACTCGTGCATACTATGTCCAATCTGCCTCAAGCTTCATAAGTTTGATTAGAGTCCTGGCCTGAAGATATCTACATGCTCATATTTGGCTCTAGTTATAGTTCCACCTACTGACAACAGGAAGTGACATGTTTTAATACTTTTATGCACTATTAGCAACACCGTAAAATATGCCATTGTGTGCTAATCATGCTAGAAATATTCTCAAACATGCTAGCAAAACTTACTATGTGCTAAAGGATGCTATTATTACTATGAAACAGGAAGTTATTGTAAGTCTTGCATACAATGGCCCAATCTGCCCCAAACTTCACACATTTTATAAGAGTCCTGGCCTGAACTCATCTTTAGGCCAATATTTATTTATAGTCTTAGTGCCACCTGCAGGCAACAGGAAATTACTTCTTTTACACTAACTTAAACGTGCAATGTCTGATCTGCCCGAAACTTTGCATGTTTGGTAAAAGTCCTGGTCTGAAGACATTTACATGCCGATATTCAGTTATGATCATAGCGCCACCTGTTGGCAGCAGGAAATGTGGCACAAATATTTACCATTATAAACGCATATGGTCCAACGTTCGCTGATCTCCTATGGCCACCGGGTGGTGGTGAGCCCGGGTGTGAGGGCCCTTTCATCGCTGCTTGCAGGTTTAATTCTTCTTCTTCTTCTCCGCAATGAGTCACATTTTCGAGGGCCTAAACATGCTCCAAAACTCACGAAAACTTTGCACACGCATCAGAACTGGGCGAAAAATTTACATCTGATATAGGTTTCAGAAGTGGGTGTGGCAAAATGGCTCGATAGCGCCACCTATTAAATTTCAACGGAGTGCGCCTCGAGGTACGTTTCACGGACATGCATGAAAAATTGGTAGACACGTGTAGCACACCATTATCTACAAAAAAAGTCTCTTGTTACAAAATCCAAAACCCAACAGGAAGTAAGTTATTTTGAATTTCCTGTAGGATTTTTGTGCAGTTTTTGCCATTTCCATGCCTCGTACTTTGACGAAATCCTCCTACAGTTTTAATCTGATGTCTTCAAATATGGTGAGGGTCATCATAAGACCTTTGTGATGTTAAATTGCGAAGGTTTTGAGTTTTCGTCAAGGGGTGTGTCCCTGGCGGCCTGACAAAAGTTGATGTTTCGCCGTGAAACTTCACATGTGTGATAGGTGTTCTGTCCTGAACAAACACTCATGACCAAATTCAGTTATAGTCATAGCGCCACCTGCTGGCAACAGGAAGTGACATGGTTAAAACTGTTATGAACTCCTAGGAACATATTAAAAAGTGTCACCAATTGTTAAATAGGCTGGAAACATGCTAGAGACATACTTATACATGCTAGCAACACTTAGCTAAGTGCTAAAGCATGCTACTAATGCAGTGAAAAAACGAAGTTGCTGTAACTCAGGCCAGCAATGTCCGATCTGCCCAAAACTTCAAACGTTTGACAAGAGTCCTGTCCTGAACACATCAACATGCCCATATTCGGTTATAGTCATGGCGCCACCTATTGGCAACAGGAAGTGTCTTGTTAAACACAGTTATGGACTCCTTGCAAAATAATAAAAAGCATCAACGTGTTAAATAGCATGGGCAAAATTCTAGAAGCATGCTAAAACATGCTAGCAACACTTAGCTCAGTGTTAAAGCATGCTATTAATGCAGTGAAATAGAACATTACTGTAACTCAAGCATACATGTCCAATCTGCTTCGAACTTCACAAGTTTGATTAGAGTCCTGGCCTGAAGGCATCCACCTGTTCATATTTGGTTATAGCTATAGCGCCACCTACTGGCAACAGGAAGTGGACATGCCATGGTGTTCTAAACAAAATGCTCGAAATAATTCCCAAACATGCTAACAAACTTTAACTAAGGGCTACAATCAGGCTATTAATACCTAGGGAACAGTAAGTTGTCATTGTAACTCAGGCAAGCAATGTCACCTGCCCCAAAACTTCACACGACCGTTTGACTAGGTGTTTGATTCCCTTAACAAACAATACGTACGCCACTTCACCAAATTCAGGTTCTAGACATTAGGCTTTCCACAGCTTGTCAAAATGAGTGACATTGTCCTACACTGTTATGACCTCCTAGGAACATATTATAAAGTTGTCAACAAGTGTAAATATTATACGCTGGCAACATGCATAAAACTAAGTACCGTATACATGGCTAGTTATTAGCACCTTCACACGTAGCTAACAGTGGCTAAAGCATGACTACTGATCCTGCGCCAGTAAATAAACTGTCGAAATTTGCTCCGTATAAGCGATCAGGCACAGGAGTGCGTGACAGAAACTGGTCTCGCACATCGCCTCCTGATCTTGACAAGATGTCCGTCCGGAACATCCTCAACATGCCCACCTTAATTCCGGGTTATAGGGTCGCATGCGCCACACTACGGTCAACAGGAAGTGTCATGTTTTAACCAAACAAATCAAAAATCACGCTCGCCTTATGGACCACAAAAATCCCTGGCAAACATATCTAATCATAAACACAGTGTCCGCGAAGTGGCTAAATACTTTACTGGAATCAAATGGGGGTTTTAAAAGACATACTAAGACAGCACCAAGCCGCTGTCGTTGCAGTTTTAGGCGTACTATATGGGGCCCTAAGTGCCTTTAAGGACGCATTTGCCTACTCAATCAGGTTGAACAACGACGACACGTGTTGCTGTGCTGTACACCTCAGGCTAGCAATATCCGATCTGCCCCAAACTTCA
>NC_056610.1:24234072-24245000 GCF_018340385.1 Cyprinus carpio
CCCGATCTGAATAAAAATATTCACATAATCCACCCGAAGTCCCCGATTGAATCACAAATCCACCCGAAGTCCCGATCTGAATAAAATGATTCACCATCCCGAAAGTCCCGATCTGAATAAAATGATTCACAAATCCACCCGAAGTCCCGATCTGAATCAAATGATTCACCCCGAATCCACCCGAAGTCCCGATCTGAATAAAATGATTCACAAATCCACCCGAAGTCCCGATCTGAATCAAAACGATTCACAAAATCCACCGAAGTCCCGATCTGAATCAAATGACTCACAAGTCCACCCGAAGTTCATCTGAATCCAACTTGAAATCCACCCGAAGTCCCGATCTGAATCAAATGATTCACAATTCCACCCGAAGTCCCGATCTGAATCAAACGATTCACGCTCCGAAGTCCCGATCTGAATCAAATGATTCACAAATCCACCCGAAGTCCCGATCTGAATCAAATGATTCACAATTACACCGACGTCCCGATCTGAATCAAATGATTCACCAATTCCACCCGAACTTCCCGATCTAAATCAAAAAATAGGTCGACAAATCATCCACCCGAAGTCGCCTATTTGAATCAAATGATGTCACTCATCCTCGCCGAATTCGCGATCCTCTGAATCAAATGATTCTCAAATCCACCGAAGAAGTCCGATCTGACGCAAACTGATTCACGATCTACCGTTATGTCCCGATCTGAATCAAATGATTCACAAATCCACCCGAAGTCCCGATCTGAATAATGATGATTCAATCAAAATGATTATACTCCGAAGTCCCGATCTGAATCAAATGATTCACAATCCACCCGAAGTCCCGATCTGAATCCCAATGATTCACACATCCAACCGAAGGTCCCGATGAATAAAATGATTCACAAAATCCACCGAAGTCCCGATTCTGAATCACACGATTCACGGATCCGAAGTCCCGATCTGAATCAAACGATTCACAAATCCTCACCCGAAGTCCTCGATCTGAATAAAATGATTCACAAATCCCCAGAAGTCCCGATCTGAATAAAAATGATTCACAAATCCGAACGAAGTCCGCGATCTGAATCAAACTGATTCACAATACCAACCGAAGTCCCGATCTGAATAAAATGATTCACAAATCCACCGAAAGTCCCGATTTGAATAAAATGATTCACAAATCCACCCGAAGTCCCGATCTGAATCAAATGATTCTCAAATCCACCCGAAGTCCCGATCTGAATCAAACGATTCACGCTCCGATAAGTCCCGATCTGAATAAAATGATTCACAATTCCACCCGAAGTCCCGATCTGAATAAAATGATTCACAAATCCACCCGAAGTCCCGATCTGAATAAAATGATTCACGCTCCGAAGTCCCGATCTGAATCAAATGATTCACAAATCCACCCGAAGTCCCGATCTGAATCAAATGATTCACAAATCCAACCGAAGTCCCGATTTGAATAAAAATGATTCACAATAATCCACCCGAAGTCCCGATCTGAATCAAACGATTCACGATCCAACGAAGTCCCGATCTGAATCAAATGATTCACAAAATCCACCCGAAAATTCCCGATCTGAATAAAATGATTCACAAATCCACCGAAGTCCCGATCTGAATCAAACGATTCACAAATCGCTCCGAAGTCCCGATCTGAATCAAACGATTCACAACTCCACCGAAGTCCCGATCTGAATCAAATGATTCACAAATCCACCCGAAGTCCCGATCTGAATAAAATGATTCACAAATCCACCCGAAGTCCCGATCTGAATCAAATGATTCTCAAGTCCCAATAAAGCAGACTTGAAATCCACCCGAAGTCCCGATCTGAATCAAACGATTACTCTCCGAATTCCCGATCTGAATCAAATGATTCACAAATCCACCCGAAGTCCCGATCTGAATAAAATGATTCACAAATCCACCCGAAGTCCCGATCTGAATAAAATGATTCATAAATCCAACCGAAGTCCCGATCTGAATCAAACGATTCACGCCCCTCCGAAGTCCCGATCTGAATAAAATGATTCACAAATCCACCCGAAGTCCCGATTTGAATAAAATGATTCACAAATCCACCCGAAGTCCCGATCTGAATCAAATGATTCACAAATCCACCCGAAGTCCCGATCTGAATAACATGATTCACAAAATCCACCCGAAGTCCCGATTTGAATAAAATGATTCACAAATCCACCCGAAGTCCCGATCTGAATCAAATGATTCTCAAATCCACCCGAAGTCACGATCTGAATCAAACGATTCACGCTCCGAAGTCCCGATCTGAATCAAAATGATTCACAAAATCCACCGAAGTCCCGATCTGAATAAAATGATTCACAAATCCACCCGAAGTCCCGATCTGAATAAAATGATTCATAAATCCAACCGAAGTCCCGATCTGAATCAAACGATTTACTCTCCGAATTCCCGATCTGAATAAAATGATTCACAAATCCACCCGAAGTCCCGATTTGAATAAAATGATTCACAAATCCACCCGAAGTCCCGATCTGAATCAAATGATTCACGCTCCGAAGTCCCGATCTGAATCAAATGATTCCACAAATCCACCGAAGTCCCGATCTGAATCAAAAATGATTCACAAATCCACCCGAAGTCCCGATCTGAATCAAATGATTCACAAATCCCACCCGAAGTCCCGATCTGAATAAAATGATTCACAAATCCACCCGAAGTCCCGATCTGAATCAAACGATTCACCAAACCGAAGTCCCGATCTGAATAAAATGATTCACAATTCCACCCGAAGTCCCGATCTGAATAAAATGATTCACAAATCCACCCGAAGTCCCGATCTGAATCAAATGATTCACAAATCCACCCGAAGTCCCGATCTGAATCAAATGATTCACAAATCCACCCGAAGTTCCCGATCTGAATCAAATGATTCACAAATCTCCACCCGAAAGTCCCGATCTGAATCAAATGATTCACAAATCCACCCGAATTCCCGATCTGAATCAAATGATTCACAAATCCACCCGAAGTCCCGATCTGAATAAAAATGATTCATAAATCCACCCGAAGTCCCGATCTGAATCAAATGATTCACGCTCCGAAGTCCCGATCTGAATAAAATGATTCACAAATCCACCCGAAGTCCCGATCTGAATCAAACGATTCACAAATCCACCCGAAGTCCCGATCTGAATCAAATGATTCACAAATCCACCCGAAGTCCCGATCTGAATAACATGATTCATAAATCCACCCGAAGTCCCGATCTGAATCAAACGATTCACGCTCCGAAGTCCCGATCTGAATCAAATGATTCACAATTCCACCCGAAGTCCCGAACTGAATCAAATGATTCACAATTCCACCCGAAGTCCCGATCTGAATCAAAAACGATTCACACAAATCCACCCGAAGTCCCGATCTGAATCAAAATGATTCACAAATCCACCCGAAGTCCCGATCTGAATCAAATGATTCACACGCCACCGAAGTCCCGATCTGAATCAAAATGATTCACAAATCCACCCGAAGTCCCGATCTGAATAAAATGATTCACAAATCCACCCGAAGTCCCGATCTGAATCAAATGATTCACAAATCCACCCGAAGTCCCGATCTGAATCAAATGATTCACAAATCACGCCCGAAGTCCCGATCTGAATCAAATGATTCCACAAATCCACCCGAAGTCCCGATCTGAATCAAATGATTCACAAATCCACCCGAAGTCCCGATCTGAATCAAATGATTCACAAATCCACCCGAAGTCCGATCTGAATCAAAATGATTCACACTCCGATCCCGATCCCGAAGTCCCGATCTGAATCCGAATGATTGACAAATTCACAATCACCCGAAGTCCCGATCTGAATCAAATGATTCACAAATCCACCCGAAGTCCCGATCTGAATCAAATGATTCACAAATCCGAAGTCCCGATCTGAATCAAATGATTCACAATTCCACCCGAAGTCCCGAACTGAATCAAATGATTCACAATTCCACCCGAAGTCCCGATCTGAATAAACTGATTCACAAATCCACCCGAAGTCCCGATGTGAATCAAACGATTCACGCTCCGAAGTCCCAATCTGAATCAAATGATTCACGCTCTGAAGTCCCGATCTGAATCAAATGATTCACAATTCCACCCGAAGTCCCGATCTGAATCAAATGATTCACTCTCCGAACTCCCGATCTAAATCAAATGATTCACAAATCCACCCGAAGTCCCGATCTGAATCAAAATCCACAATTCCGAAGTCCCGATCTGAATCAAATGATTCACAAATCCGAAGTCCCGATCTGAATAAAATGATTCACAATTCCACCCGAAGTCCCGATCTGAATCAAATGATTCACAAATCCACCCGAAGTCCCGATCTGAATCAAATGATTCACAAATCCAACCGAAGTCCCGATTTGAATAAAATGATTCACAAATTCCACCCGAAGTCCCGATCTGAATCAAATGATTCACAAAATCCACCCGAAGTCCCGATTTGAATAAAATGATTCACAAATCCACCCGAAGTCCCGATCTGAATCAAATGATTCTCAAATCCACCCGAAGTCACGATCTGAATCAAACGATTCACGCTCCGAAGTCCCGATCTGAATAAAATGATTCACAATTCCACCCGAAGTCCCGATTTGAATAAAATGATTCACAAATCCACCCGAAGTCCCGATCTGAATAAAAATGATTCATAAATCCACCCGAAGTCCCGATCTGAATAAAATGATTCACAAATCCACCCGAAGTCCCGATCTGAATAAAATGAAGTCACATCTGAATCAACGATCACGCTCCGAAGTCCCGATCTGAATAAAATGATTCACAAATCCACCCGAAGTCCCGATCTGAATAAAATGATTCATAAATCCAACCGAAGTCCCGATCTGAATCAAACGATTCACGCTCCGAAGTCCCGATCTGAATCAAATGATTCACAAATCCACCCGAAGTCCCGATCTAAATAAAATGATTCACAAATCCACCCGAAGTCCCGATCTGAATCAAATGATTCAAATCCACTCCGAAGTCCCGATCTGAATAAAAATGATTCATAAATCCACCCGAAGTCCCGATCTGAATCAAAATGATTCACAAATCCACCGAAGTCCCGATCTGAATCAAATGATTCACAAATCCACCCGAAGTCCCGATCTGAATAAAAATGATTCATAAATCCACCCGAAGTCCCGATCTGAATCAAATGATTCACAAATCCACCCGAAGTCCCGATCTGAATCAAATGATTCACAAATCCACCCGAAGTCCCGATCTGAATCAAATGATTCACAAATCCACCCGAAGTCCCGATCTGAATCAAACGATTCACTCTCCGAATTCCCGATCTGAATCAAATGATTCACAAATCCACCCGAAGTCCCGATCTGAATCAAAATGATTCACAAATCCACCCGAAGTCCCGATCTGAATCAAATGATTCACAAATCCACCCGAAGTCCCGATCTGAATGAAATGATTCACAAATCCAACCCGAAGTCCCGATCTGAATCAAATGATTCACAAATCCACCCGAAGTCCCCGATCTGAATCAAACGATTCACAAATCCACCCGAAGTCCCGATCTGAATCAAATGATTCACAAATCCACCCGAAGTCCCGATCTGAATAAAATGATTCACAAATCCACCCGAATTCCCGATCTGAATCAAATGATTCACAAATCCACCCGAAGTCCCGATCTGAATAAAATGATTCACAAATCCACCCCGAAGTCCCGATCTGAATCAAAATGATTAAAAAATCCACCCGAAGTCCCGATCTGAATAAAATGATTCACAAATCCACCCGAAGTCCCGATCTGAATCAAATGATTCACAAATCCACCCGAAGTCCCGATCTGAATAAATGATTCACGCCTCCGAAGTCCCGATCTGAATAAAATGATTCACAAATCCCACCCGAAGTCCCGATCTGAATCAAATGATTCACAAATCCACCGAAGTCCCGATCTGAATCAAATGATTCACAAATCCACCCGAAGTCCCGATCTGAATCAAAATGATTCACAAATCCACCCGAAGTCCCGATCTGAATAAAAACTGATTCACAAATCCACCCGAAGTCCCGATCTGAATAAAATGATTCACAAATCCACCCGAAGTCCCGATCTGAATCAAAACGATTCACAAATCTCCCCGAAGTCCCGATCTGAATAAAATGATTCACAAATCCACCCGAAGTCCCGATCTGAATCAAATGATTCACAAATCCACACGAAGTCCCGATCTGAATCAAATGATTCACAAATCTCACCCGAAAGTCCCGATCTGAATAAAAATGATTCACAAATCCACCCGAAGTCCCGATCTGAATAAAATGATTCACAAATCCACCCGAAGTCCCGATCTGAATCAAATGATTCACAATCCCACCGAAGTCCCGATCTGAATCAAACGATTCACAAATCGCTCCGAAGTCCCGATCTGAATCAAAACGATTCACAATCCCCCCGAAGTCCCGATCTGAATAAAATGATTCACAAATCCACCCGAAGTCCCGATCTGAATAAAAATGATTCACAAATCCACCCGAAGTCCCGATCTGAATCAAATGATTCACAAATTCCACCCGAAGTCCCGATCTGAATCAAAATGATTCACAAATCCACCGAAGTCCCGATCTAAATCAAATGATTTACAAATCCACCCGAAGTCCCGATCTGAATCAAATGATTCACAAATCACCACCCGAAGTCCCGATCTGAATAACATGATTCATAAATCCACCCGAAGTCCCGATCTGAATCAAATGATTCACAAATCCACCCGAAGTCCCGATCTGAATAAAATGATTCACAAATCCAACCGAAGTCCCGATCTGAATCAAACGATTTACTCTCCGAATTCCCGATCTGAATAAAATGATTCTCAAATCCACCCGAAGTCCCGATTTGAATAAAATGATTCACAAATCCACCCGAAGTCCCGATCTGAATCACGATTTGAATCCGAAGTCCCGATCTGATTCAAATGATTCACAATCCACCCGAAGTCCCGATCTGAATCAAAATGATTCACAAATCCACCCGAAGTCCCGATCTGAATCAAACGATTCACAATCTCTCCGAATTCCCGATCTGAATCAAATGATTCACAAATCCACCCGAAGTCCCGATCTGGAATAAAAATGATTCACAAAATCCAACCGAAGTCCCGATCTGAATCAAATGATTCACGCTCCACGAAGTCCCGATCTGAATCAAATGATTCACAAATCCAACCCGAAGTCCCGATCTGAATAAAATGATTCACAAATCCACCCGAAGGTCCCCGATCTGAATCAAATGATTCACAAATCCCCGAAGTCCCGATCTGAATCAAATGATTCACAAATCCACCCCGAAGTCCCGATCTGAATCAAATGATTCACAAATCCACCCGAAGTCCCGATCTGAATAACATGATTCATAAATCCACCCGAAGTCCCGATCTGAATCAAACGATTAACAAATCCACCCGAAGTCCCGATCTGAATAAAATGATTCATAATCCACCGAAGTCCCGATCTGAATCAAATGATTTACTCTCCGAATTCCCGATCTGAATAAAATGATTCACAAATCCACCCGAAGTCCCGATCTGAATCAAACGATTCACACGCCACCCGAAGTCCCGATCTGAATCAAACGATTCACGCTCCGAAGTCCCGATCTGAATCAAATGATTCACAAATCCACCCGAAGTCCCGATCTGAATCAAATGATTCACAAATCCACCCGAAGTCCCGATCTGAATAAAACGATTCACAAATCCACCGAAGTCCCGATCTGAATAAAATGATTCACAATCCACCGAAGTTCCCGATCTGAATAAAATGATTCACAAATCCACCCGAAGTCCCGATTTGAATAAAATGATTCACAAATCCACCCGAAGTCCCGATCTGAATCAAACGATTCACGCTCCGAAGTCCCCGATCTGAATCAAAATGATTCACAATTCCACCCGAAGTCCCCGATCTGAATAAAATGATTCACAAATCCACCCGAAGTCCCGATCTGAATCAAACGATTCACGCTCCGAAGCCCCGATCTGAATAAAATGATTCACAAATCCACCCGAAGTCCCGATCTGAATCAAATGATTCACATCCCGACCGAATTCCCGATCTGAATAAAATGATTCACAAATCCACCCGAAGTCCCGATCTGAATAAAATGATTCACAAATCCACCCGAAGTCCCGATCTGAATCAAACGATTCACGCTCCGAAGTCCCGATCTGAATAAAATGATTCACAATTCCACCCGAACTCCCGATCTAAATCAAATGATTCACAAATCCACCCGAAGTCCCGATCTGAATCAAATGATTCACTCTCCGAATTCCCGATCTGAATCAAATGATTCACAATTCCACCCGAAGTCCCGATCTGAATCAAATGATTCACAAATCCACCCGAAGTCCCGATCTGAATCAAACGATTCACGCTCCGAAGTCCCGATCTGAATAAAATGATTCACAATTCCACCCGAAGTCCCCGATCTGAATCAAATGATTCACAAATCCACCCGAAGTCCCGATCTGAATCAAATGATTCACAAATCCACCCGAAGTCCCCGATCTGAATAAAATGATTCACAATTCCACCCGAAGTCCCGATCTGAATCAAACGATTTACTCTCCGAATTCCCGATCTGAATCAAACGATTCACGCTCCGAAGTCCCGATCTGAATCAAATGATTCACAATTCCACCCGAAGTCCCGATCTGAATCAAACGATTCACGGAACTCCGAATTCCCGATCTGAATCAAATGATTCACAAATCCACCCGAAGTCCCGATCTGAATCAAATGATTCACAAATCCACCCGAAGTCCCGATCTGAATCAAACGATTCACTAATCCTACCCGAAGTCCCGATCTGAAATCAAATGATTCACAAATCCACCCGAAGTCCCGATCTGAATCAAATGATTCACAAATCCACCCGAAACAGTCCCGATCTGAATCAAACGATTCACGCTCCACCACCCGAAGTCCCCGATCTGAATCAAAAATGATTCACAAATCCACCCGAAGTCCCGATCTGAAATCAAACGATTCACAAATCTCCGAAGTCCCGATCTGAATCAAAATGATTCACAAATCCCACCCGAAGTCCCGATCTGAATAAAAATGATTCACAAATCCACCCCGAAGTCCCGATCTGAATCAAATGATTCACTCTCTCCGAAGGTCCCGATCTGAATCAAATGATTCACAAAATCCACCCGAAGTCCCGATCTGAATCAAAAATGATTCACTCTCCCACCCGAGTCCCGATCTGAATCAAATGATTCACAATTCCACCCGAGGGAGTCCCGATCTGAATCAAAATGATTCACAATTCCACCCGAAGTCCCGATCTGAATTCAAATGATTCACCTCTCCGAACTCCCCGATCTAAATCAAATGATTTACAATCCACCCGAAGTCCCACCCGATCTGAATCAAATGATTCACACTCCACCCGAAGTCCCGATCTGAAATCAAATGATTCACAAACTCCACGCCGAAAATCAAATGATCCCCCGATTCCCGATGAATCAATGATTCACGCTCCGAAGTCCTAATCTGAATCAAATGATTCACAAATCCACCCGAAGTCCCGATGTGAATCAAACGATTCACGCTCCGAAGTCCCAATCTGAATCAAATGTTGCACCTCGGAAGTCCCAACGAGCTGAATCAAATGATTCACATTCCACCCACCCGAATCAAACCGTCACCGAAGTCCCGATCTGAATAAAATGATTCACAATCACACCAAGTCCCGATCTGAATAAATGATTCACAATTCCCGCGAAGTCGATTCCACCCAAATGATTCTCAAATCACCCGAAGTCCGATCTGAATCAAACGATTCGCTCCGAACTCGATCTGAATAAAATGGATTCACAATTCCACCCGAAGTCCCGATTTGAATAAAATGATTCACACAAATCCAACCGAAGTCCTGCAATCTGAATTAAAATGATCTATAAATCCAACCAAGTCCCGCATCTGAATCAAACGATTCACGCTCCAAGTCCCGATCTTAGAATAAAATGATTCGCCACCTCCACCCAAGTCCCGATCTGAATAAAACATGATTCACAAAATCCACCCGAAGTCCCGATCTAACAACCATCTACGCCCGTCCGCGCTCCGAAGTAAACATCTACAACCACCCTAAGTCCCGATCTGATTCAAACAATTCCACGCCGAAGTCCCGATCTGAACCAAAATGATTCACAAATCCACCCGTCCCATCTGAATCAAATGATTCACAACCACCCGGGTCCCATCTGACCGAACGATTCCACGCCCAAGTCCCCATCTGGAATAAAATGATTCACACTCCCACCAAGTCCCATTTGAATAAAATGATTCACAAATCCACCAAGTCCCGCCATCTGAATCAAATGATTCACAAATCCACCAAGTCCATCTGAATAACATGACCTATGCAAATTCACCCGTCCCGCATCTGAATCAAACGACATTCAATTCTCATCTGAATCAAATGATCTACAAATTCACCAAGTCCCGATCTGAATAAATGATTCACAAATCCACCCGAAGTCCCGATCTGAATCAAATGATTCACAAATCCAACCGAAGTCCCGATTTGAATAAAATGATTCACAAATCCAACCGAAGTCCCGATCTGAATCAAACGATTTACTCTCGAAGTCCCATGATCTGAATAATGATTCACAAATCCACCCGACGTTCACGATACGAATAAAAATGATTCATAAATCCACCCGAAAATCCCGATCTGAATCAAATGAGTCACGCCTACGAATAGTCCCGATCTGAATAAAATGATTCACAAATCCAACCGACAGTCCCGATTGAATAAAATGATTCACAAATCCACCGAAGTCCGATCTGAATCAAACGATTCCGCTCCGAAAATTGTTTTTTATTTTTTTCCCGATCGAAT
>NC_056610.1:24245276-24275276 GCF_018340385.1 Cyprinus carpio
ATAGAGAAACTGAACACTAGCCCTAGCACACTGAAACTTAACCCTAGGGCTGGAACTGTGAAACTCAACCCTAGCCCTAGAACTGCGAAACTCAAGTAAGTGATCAATGCTATATCTCGGCACCTGGTGGAGCTAGTGCAATCGACTGGGCATCATCCAATTAGTATACACACCAAATTTCAGCTCTCTAGGTACAACAGAACTGAACGATCAATACCATATCTCAGCACCTGGTGGCGCTAGAGCAACGAAACTAAGGGCAATCGACTGGGGGGGACCCAATGAGTATAATAAATCAAGTTTGAGCACTCTAGCACGTACGGGTCATGAGATATGGGGGGGTCGACCACTTCATAAGTGACCACTCTTCGCATTTATCTATATAACCTAACCTAACCTAACCTAACCTAACCTAACCTAACCTAACCCTAACCACTTTTTTTTCAGGAAATTATTAAACTATCTTTTAAATAATTAAACACTGTTGTCATGGTTAAAAGTAGGCTACAAACTTAAAAGTACACACTTTTTCAGGATTTGAGGGGGAAATAATACTGTATGTAGGTCAAGGCTACTACTGTATGCACCAAAGCAACTCTCCAAAAACATCAGTACATCTGGAAGAACCATTTTAATCATTCGTTTTAGCATAACGCTACTGCTAATCTTCGTAAAACCTAAAATAAAATCACTTGTGTGCTTACACATACACTTACATTACACTCACACACACTGAACATAAGGAAAAATAAATAAATAAATCAATATCATCAACAATTGAAATTAAATTCAAATTGATAAATTTCAACATTCAACAGTACTGTACATTCAATATAATACAAACATCATAATAGGAAGAAATAAAAATCAGTCAACAGATCGAACTAATGCTCCTCATGATTACAGGAACGGTGTTGAATCAGTCTGAACGGTTCGATTGTACGAGATCAGCTGACCACACTCCGCAAACCAATCAGAGAGAACTACAGAACGCACAGTATTGCTTTGTGAAAATGGACAAATCTAAAAAAGAAATGTTCTATGGGATGTTCACGTGCGGCGGTGCGGATCTGCTGCTGGTGTCTGTGCTCATTCAAGCAGGTGGGAGTTTGAGCTTCATTAAAGGCCACGAGATGAAGAGAGTGAAAAACAGACAGTAAGAAGGAGAAGAAACGGCAGCAGAGGAGGGAAGAGTCTTCCAGCATCCGATTGGGCTCGTCCATTCAGCCTGTTCCTTTTATTGCTGGGCGTGTCCCGGGGGCGGAGCCCGTTCCGGGGCCGGGGCAACTTATCAACTGGGAGAGTGTTGTGAGGTGGAGAGAACGAGCCGTAAGCCGGCCAATCATCACTGAACCGCTCACCCGATTCAGCTCCGACTCCAGAGCCACTGCCAGTCTCCACATCACCTAAACACACACACACATTTATCACAGCTGTCATAGGGGGAACTTTGCATTCTACTCTGTTTTTTTACATAACAGTTTCAATAATGTGGGTAACTAACCAAAATAAGATCTGATAATAGAAAGACACTCATTGCTGTTGCTTCTTTAGGAAGATTCCCACAGAAAGAGATGTTAAAAGAAATTAGAAGGTTGTCACCAACCCAAAAACAGACCTGAGTGAGAATTTAGAGAGAGAAAATGAGAAAATAATTCACAGGATATTGATCAGAAATTTAGGTAAGCAAAACCCAAATGTGTGTTGTCAGTTTCACAATAACTGAAATTTGATATACAAAAATTTCCAATCTTTTTTTCAAGCAGAAAAAAATATAACGTGATAATGAGTCTTTGATGATTAGCATAATTAACATCCAGATGGCAAATCTACACACATGCTGACATACAGTTGTTTTGGAATGAGCTTGATTTCTGCCTGGATCAGTGTCATTTTACTTTCATTAAGATACTATTATAGTTCTTATTCATATTTTGAATTAGTTTTAAAAAAATTTCCTTTTAATTTTAGTTAAATGCCTAGTATTTTTGTTGTATATGTCTGTAATTTTTCTTAGTTTTTTATGTCTGTATAGGTTGTATTAATTTTTTATTTCAGTTTTATTTTTGGTTGTTTTTGTACATTGTTACATTAAACAAAAATGTGAAATGTTGCCTTGGCAAATGATTAAAACTAAAGAGTTTTTTTTATATTTCAGTTTTATTTTAACTGATGTCAGTTATGTACAAAAATAAATAGTAAGCTCTAGATGACATGTATTTAAATTATTATTTTAATATTTTTCTTTTAATGTTTACTTTGAATGTTAATAATGCTTTTGTACAAAAATATATAAATTGTCAAATATTTTCAAAAATAATTTTCAACCCTAGTTTTAACTGCACAAAGACCTTTTATGTGGTCAAGGAAAATCTGATTTACTGTGCACTAGAATATGATAGAAAACCCTACTGATCTACTGCATTCATTATATCATTTATGAGCAAGTGTCTAAACTGCATGTGCACACTTCAGATAATGATGACGTCTTAACGTTGTTTCTTTCTGAACAGACAAACAGAGATAAAAGCACGGAGACACTCACTGTCGATGAGATCTGCGTCTCGTCCGTTCAGAGCATGTTTCAGTCTGTTTACAGCCACTCGCAGCTCCATGATTAACTGCCGTGTTTTGACGTCTGGCCGGGCAACATCCACCTCCATCTCTGGATTATTAATCTGATTCACCAAACCATCCGCGGTAACAGACGGCAGGTATCTACAAAACACACACACACATGTAAACGTGACTCGTCCCACATGCTTCAGCCTTCAGGGGTGTCAGGATCCGGTCTCACACCTGCCGCGTGTCTGTCCGTTCCAGCAGCGATCCTCATTTGTCACGTCAGCTGCCTTGTGTTCATCATTACAGATGGTGTGAGGCAGTGCTACCCAGAATCCTCTCATGGGCCGGAGACGCTCCTGCAGCTCCTCCACCTGATCACAGCCATCCATCAGTTATCATTATCAACACCACACTGGCCAACATTCAGTTAAGTGCCACATAAGTGCCTTCACATTATTTATTCATACATATATGCTAAAATAATGCTAGAAACACTAGTGTTACTTTTTTTGTTTTACATTTTTCTGAACAATTTAAGGCAACATGTAAAGAAATTTGAGAGATTCAGACTCATGCTTTGATGAAGCATTTGCTGTTTTTGTACATTTATTTGACTGCACCATGTTTTGAAATGTTTGATCCCTCACAACAAAATGTCAAGATGATTTTTGTTCAGTGCCTTGCAGATTTTCCCAGTGGTTGGGTTTGGTTTGACGATGCTTCTCACCAGTCGGTCCAGGTTTGTTCCCGATGCCGTGGTGGGTTTGTCCTCAGCGCTGTAGGTCCTGAAGGCTCTTTTGCCATCTCTCTCTCTGGACGAGCGTTTGTTTCTGGCTGGAGTTGGCCGAGGGATCCCACAGCCCTGAAAGACCTGAAACCAACACAAGCACACAAAAACAGCATTTTAGCTCAAAGCATAACCAGTCTCATGGAAAGATTAATATCTGTCCTGTAGAAATGCTTTAACACACACAGTCCAGCTGCATTCAACATCATTGCAACTCTCTTCTCAAGCTGGACATGGTTCAGCAAATAATGACATCTGCTGATAATTTCTTCAAATAATCAGATAAAAATGAATTTGAAACAGTCACTTTGTCATGACCGGTGTAGACATACTGCTACATTTAAATCCAGTTATACTGTGTGTTGTTATCTCTCACAGTTAACTAGAAAAATAACACATTACTTGTAAATTTACAAGAAAATATGAATTACCTTTTTAAATAAATAACACAAGTGACTTTGTTTTCCTGTTTCTTGACTGACAGGTCCGATGTTGAGAGAATCAGGAGCGAGTGCAGAGACAGAGAGCTTCCTTCGGCCTGAGCCTTATTCATTTCACTTTTGGTGTGAAAGAGCCTTTACAGTTGCCAAAAATATAACTTTGGGGTTTTTTTTATTATTAACAAACACATAAGCATGCCCAGCTCAGGTGACAAAAAATAAAGCTATGTAATGCATTATTTTACAAAAAAAAAGTAATGCTATTAGTTACTTTTAAAAGGAACTTTCCCCAACACTGGTTTTACTTTCATAAATTACCATTACTAGCAATACATGTAGAATTTTAAAATATCCAACAACTAATATTTCATCAGTTTTTATTTTTGTTTAGCACTAATTGTGCTCCGTCTGTCTGACGTGCTTTCAGTAAAGTGAAACAAGAGTCACATCAAACATACAAATACTTTTGTACAATTCTGACAATTACTTTAAATGTAAATTTGTGCTGAAGAAAACACATCTCAAGTGAGCTTAAGCACCTGTTTGAATATGGTCTGTGATGTGCATGTAAATGCTCATTTCTGTAAAATAAAGCTCTGCTGCAAGCTTTTCTCCCATTTTGTTCAAACTGAACACATCATTGTGCGTCTGGGCATGTTATGAATGTTTTACCTTTGCAGAGATGCTAATGCTGTTCTCCTGCATGTACATGATGCCTTCAGACACCTTCACTGCAATGGAGTCTGCGGCCAACTCAAAATGAAACGGCCCGCTGAGTTTCTCCACCACCGCCATCAGCACGTCTGTGGGTTAATCAGATTCACGCTGAAAAACTGACATCACACTTCACTTTCACACATAAAGGAACTGGCAATTCTCTCATCATTGGTGGTTCTTCTTTCTCACCGATGAAGTTGTTCCATTCAGAGTCTAAGTCGGCCTGATTGGCCAGACAGCCTTTCATGACGTTCAGGCACAGCGAATGACAGGGCTTGAGGAAAGGAAGTCCACGACACAGTGGACAAAACCACTGCCGCATTAACGCCTGAACACACTCGGATCCTACCGTCAGCTAGAGACACACACACACAAATAAAGAAGAAGAGCTCGATTAACAAACTCACTCACAACATGACACATGAACAAGAGAATATACACACATAATCACATCTAAAATCATTTCTCCATTATATTTGATGGGATAGAATAGTCCTGGATGGCCACTGACCTGCAGAGTTCAGCTCCAACCCCAATGAGACACACCTGAAGAAGCTAATCAAGCTCTTACTAAACATACTAGAAACTTCCAGTCAGGTGTGGCCCTCCAGGACCCCTGGTTTAGAATGATTGGGATTGACATTTTGTGTATAAATATTAAATAAATTGCCCTAACCCTAACCCTAACACGCCGGTCAGTCACCTGCGTCTGAAACTCACTCACCCAGTGACCACTCTGCTTTCACCTGAACAAAATCCAATTGGTTTGTTTGTCAAACCAGTCGAAATCAGAGCAGTTCTCCACTTGAATCACACAAAACCGAACGCCACAGTGATGGCTCTGCGATGGTGTTGTGTTGTTGCGGTTGTGAGAAGCAGGTGCAGCACTGCTCAGATCCTTTGTGATCAGTTATTTGATTTATTTGTTTATTAGTAATGCACAAGTAGTGAGTCATTTTTACGCACCTTTGTGGCCTTGTTCACTATGTCTCTTCCAGCAGCCAAACTCTGAACCAACGTCCGCGCCGCTGTTAGCGCTCGTGACACCTGCCAATCACAACAAAGAGAGATGATGATGATGATGATGATGATGATGATGATTATAGTAATGATGAGACATAAAGCATAAAGTTTTAAAAACTGCTTTAAGTCTATGAGAATAGTGAGTTCACCTCATAAAAATATTAATGACACAGAGGAACATTTTCTTTGGAATCATTTTCAGTGCAATTTTTTTTTATTTTATTATTTTACTAAAGCTGAATAATGACATTGCTGCCTTTTGTAGAATTGCTTATAGCTGAACTAAACTCGCTTCAAAATTTGACAAAATGATTAAGGATAGAACCTTTATCAGTCAATCAGAATCCATCCTGCTTTAAAAAGCTTGAGCATTTAAAGTGGCGGAAAACAAAATTATTGTACTAAACAGAATGTTATTGCTCTTTACACTAATAAAGTTATCATTGTAGTTATTAATTTGGTATCAACAGGCCTTAAAGTTGAAAGGGATGATTTCCAATACCCTCCTCTTCTATTATAAAATGAATACGGAATAATAGTTTTCTTAAAAGCAGTGTATCTGTTCTGGTAATCATGTTACAGGAGTCAGGAATACAGTAACAGTGTTTACTCATTTAGCCTGGCTTCCAGAGAATAAATATGTATTTGTTTTGTAAGAATTCTGTGACGAGTGGAACGGAGCGAGGCCGGTGGAGTAATTGAAAATTAGCCGGTCTCGAGTCCCACGGAGGAGCTCCAGAAGGATAAGAGGAGCAGTACTGACAGTGAAGGACGAGAGAGGACCAGGCCTGGATTTTATTTTGTGTTTTGGTTCTGTTTTTGCATGGCAGTCGTCCGCGAGGGTCTTCTCGATTTACAAACATTGTTACAAATTCATATTTCATATTTCATTCAAATTCATTCATATGCTTAATGTTTATGATTATTTTTAGAGTTTATAGCACCATTAATGGTATACGGTTTCTCCCAAGGTTTTTTCTCCATTTCTGTCACTGATGGAGTTTTGGTTCCTTTGGCTTGTTTAGTTGGGGACGCTTGACTGATTGCACAGACACTATTGAAGAGAGCTGATCTGGATGATCACTGAATCATCAATGAACTGACTTTAGCTGGAAAATGACTCTTTGTTATTTTCTTCTTGCATTATTGACAAATTATTTTCCTGTTTGACTCTGTAAAACTGCTTTGACACAATCAGTATTGTACAAAGCACTTTATGAATAAAGATGACTTGACTTGACTTTCGATAGTTGCTTACAAATGGAACTTAGAGTCTCCAAGACACTGCCTTTAAAGGGTTAGTTCACCCAAAATTTAAAATTCTGTCATTACATACCCTCATGTCTTTCAAAACCCATAAGAGCTTCATTCATCTTCTGAACACAAATTAAGATATTTTTTGGTGAAATCCAAGAGCTTTCTGACCCTGCATGAGGGTGAGTAATTAATGATAGATTTTTCAATTTTGGGTGAACTATCTCTTTGAGAAAATAACATCAAGTTTGGATGTTGCTAGAATTATCTGTACTGTTTAACTATCAGAACCTGTAGAAAAGACATCAGTATGACCATACGTGCTAGCGTTTCTGTAATCTAAGTTAGTTGGAGGCTGGCTCTTCTTACTCATTTTCTGCAACTTTGGAAGTGTGGAGAACTCTGTCTTCAGTAAACTCTCTGTCAACCGACTGAACTTTAAATTGACTCCTGATCTTCATTAAGCATATCAGTGTCTCTCTGTGGGGTTTAACTGTAATTCCCCTACAAAGTCAACCTGACATAAGTGACTTTTTTCACTTTCCAGTGTCATCAGAATCCAAAAGTATTTCATATTTTGGAATTAGAACAACAACAACACATGATTTAGTGAATGACAGATTAGAGAATGTGTCGTCATATGCACATCTGCTCTTTGAAATTTATAACAAGAAATCTTTTTTTTTTTCTTTTTTTTACACATTTCTCTGTCTTGGTCATACAATAAAAACACACGCATGTAATAATAAGTTACCTGAATGTGCAGTTTATGTGGAACGTCTCCAAACGGCCGCAGCTGCTCGGCGTGTTTGCTGACACACTCCAGATAGTCCTCGCTGAACTGATACTGAGGGTTAACCAGAGCGAACACGCGCTCCACTAGTCCTGCCCAGAAATCAGAGAGCACCTCGGCCACACACTCACTCTGCCCCCTGCACGCACACACACACACACACACTTCAGCGGATCATCCAGAATCACACAGGCAACACTCCGCAAACACACTGACCCGTGTAGTAGCGCCGCAGGTCTGAGAACAGCTGTTGGAAGATGGGAGCGTTCTGTGTGTACAGATGACCGTACGTCTGCGTGAACATCTGATTCATGGATTTCTCTGCCACATCCATCAGCTCCCGGAAAAACTCTGACAGCACAGGGACAGAAGCCAGAGAAGAAGGTCATTTTCATTCGTTTGCAAAAAAACAAGTGAATTTAAAGCATCTGGAAATGCTGATTTGAGATGTTAACAGATGAGATATATTTTCACATTACTAAAAACAATACCACATATATTGCATATGTCTAGTACAGTGGTTCCCAGTCCTGGTCCTGGAGAACCCCCAACCCTGCACGTCTTTGGTGTCTCTCTTTATAACCTCAAGGCTAATTTACTTGAGGTTTTGACTTAATGTTTTACTGAATGTTTATAATGAGTCCATTTAAATACATTATGTAAAAAATTATTTGAAATGAATAAAGACTTCAAATACATTTTAACAGTCACTGGTCTCCACCTACTGCCACAATGTAACATATACAATCTTTATTTGAAGTGTAACATTGGTTCCAAAGGTCAATGACTCATTTTGATCATGGCTCTATCCAGACTATAGACATTTTATCCCAATACTTTTGTTATTATTTAATGTTTGCAACACTACTGTGTAGACTGTTTGTGAGCCTGGTTTCTCCCAAGGATTTTTCTCCATTTCTGTCACTGATGGAGTTTTGGTTCCTTTGGCTTGTTTAGTTGGGGACGCTTGACTGATTGCACAGACACTATTGAAGAGAGCTGAACTGAATGATCACTGAATCATCAATGAACTGACTTTAGCTGGAAAATGACTCTTTTTTATTGTCTTCTTGCATTATTGACAAATTATTTTCCTGTTTGACTCTGTAAAGCTGCTTTGACACAATCAGTATTGTACAAAGCACTTTACGAATAAAGATGATGACTTTGGCACAGCAGAATCATCGTCATTTAGAAATAAGATCACATATGTTTGAATCGAGATCACAATCTTTTAATGATTAAGCCGTTGTCCAGATAATGCTGTTGTGTCTGTCTCATGGGAGCTGAATGAAGGGCGTTTAACGGGTGTAAAGATGTTTACAGCGCTGTCAGTCGTTCATGCTCTCAATCAGGTCCTCACCATCAAATTTGCGGTGTCTCTGGGTGAAGGTGGTGAGCAGGAACTGGCTGGTGTCCTGGACCGCAGACAGGAAGTCAGCTTCGCTCTGGCGCACGAGTGTGTCCTCCATCAGACTGGAACAGCAGGTGTAATCACGAGGACACAGACGCAGGTGCTCACCTGCCAATCACAACACACACACACACACACACATTTGTTTTTGTGAATTGTGGGGACATTCCATAGGCATAGTGGTTTTTATTCTGTACAAACTGTAAATTCTATTGCCCTACACCAACCCTACACCTAACCCTACCCCTTACAGGAAACTTTGTGCATTTTTACTTTCTCAAAAACTCATTCTGTATGGTTTATAAACATTTTGCAAAATGGGGACATGGGTTATGTCCTCATAAATCACCCTCTCCTTGTAATACCTGTGTCATAAGTTGTGTCCTGATATGTCACAAACACACACACACACACACACTCACACACACACACACACACACACACACACACACACACACACAGAACAGACACACACAGAACACACAGCAGACACACATGCACACACACACACACACACACACACACACACAGTGAACACAGGCACACACAGAACACACACACACATAGAACACACACACACAGAAACCCAAAGGACACACACACACAGACACACACAGCAGACACACACACACACACACACACACACACACACACACACACACACACACACACACACACACACACACACACACACAGTGAACACAGGCACACACAGAACACACTCTCTCTCTCTCACACACACACACAGAACACACTCTCTCACACACACCCACACACAGAGAAACCCACAGAACACACAGCATACACACAAGTCAAATTCAGTATAAAGCATCAAAGAACAAGTCTGAATATCTTTGCACAAGTACTATCTATTTTCATACATCTGTATGCAGATGTATACTTTTATATTACATATATCTAAATGATCAGAACACAGAGAAATTAAACCTAACAAAAGTCACATTTTCCACTGCGATCCGTTTTTACACTTTATTACATTATTTAGCTCATTAATTCATTCATTTCCACCACTTCATTCACTTACACATTATGTATATTTCTATATATACTATTTCTGGACTGTAGGCAGTAATAATGTACAGACAGATGACAGACGGATCCAGCTTCAGTTAAAGCAGGCAAAGATCACATCCTCCACACGGGCTCAGAGGGGCGATCTTACCGCTGATGTGTGTGTGTGGAGCGGTGCTCAGCTCGTGCTTCTCTCCGTACACCCGGCGAGACTCTCCGCAGCTCCGCGCTCCGCCCGCGGCGCCCCACAGCGCGATCACGCACACCAACACCTTCATCATCTTCACAAACACCAAGTCAGTGAAAGTGGACACTAAATCTGTGATTAAACACGACACAGCTCGAACCTGCTGCGTCTCAGCGGAGCCGCGTCTCTCTTTGTCCCGGGATGATCGTGCACGCGCGCTCAAACACACACACACACACACACACACACACACACACAGAGAGAGAGAGAGAGAGAGAGAGAGAGCGTGTCTGAACAATAGAAACACACACACACACACACACACACACACACCTTTTCTCTTTGTTGGCTTTTTAACAGCACGAGCCTTTCATTCAGACAGACACAAGATAATTCTGAGGGTTTAAAGATTGAATATAATACGCTTTTATTCCTAAAAATAAAGATTGTAAATAATTATTTATATTAGAAATGATTCATCAAAGGAGCCAGGGGCGTCATGCACTTAACAACAATAGCGCTGATGTATTGGATTTCATTTTTCCGTTTTTTTATTCGAAATATTATCCATATCACGAAATATCCGATTCTCAAGTATTTGTGAGTAAATTAACTAATTTAAGCACCTTTATTGCTCATGTTAGTTGATGGCGCCGTTGAAACATGTAAATTAACCCAAAGACATAAAGCTTACTGAAGAAGAATAGAGAAAACATCATTCCTACACAATGTGTACCAAAAAGACATTTTGTAAGAGCTGCACAAATAAAGTTAATACCGTATCAGCGGGGCAGGGCAATGGTAACTGTAAAAACACATTTTTATAAAATGATAAACATCACGTTTATTTAAACTATTTTTAAGAAGATTAGTCAAAAGTATAAAATGTGTATTTGCTGCGTAAGAAGAATACAGAACAACAGTAATAGAGGACAAGTGTCTCTGATCAGGGCAATATAAATACATTACTAGCTCCGAACAGAAACTGACAGATGAACGATCATCTCGAGAAATGATCCGCTGCTGTCTGTCAGTCTCGATCCGGTAAAGCGCTGAATCATGATCGGGGCAGCTAAAGGGGCTGAAGCACCGGATGTTTGCAGTAAAGCCTCGAATGTTTATATTTTTATGCCCTGTACGCTTCATCACTGAGATTTCATGCGCATTAACACCATTTCTATTAGAAGCGCAGATTTGCTCGCCGCTCATCCAGCAGTGTCTGCTTACGTCATCATTCACTCGACAAGACCCGCCCACTGAGGCTCGTACTTCTGATTGACATGTGAAGCAACCAACCGTCGATTAGAAATTATAGGTCTGTACGATCCAGCCAATGAGATTAGATCTTTTGGAGGCAGGCGGTGTACTTTACTAGATAAATTATTTGAAAATTTAAATCAACATTTAAACATTATTCAAAAAAGTATTTTATTTGATAAAATATATAATTATATTTATTTTTTTAAATTATGTCTGATTTGCATTTTTGACCATCTCAGTCCTGCAGCACTTTCGAGGACACACAAGCAGAGTGATTCAGTTAACACGGTCTATGCCAGACTTTTATTAACTGAATTATGTTGTAAACTTTTTTTTTTTTTTTTTTTTTTGCTAACAGTGGTGCTTGCTTACTGAATGAATTTGAGTTTTTGAACTAATCGGGTGAGTCAATGATTCACTGATCCATTGTTTACTTGGTTCTTCAATGAATCAGCCGTTTAGAAAGAATCCGCTGAATAAATGACTCAGTGACTCGCTGCCACCTACTAGCAATTTGTTTCATATTTAAAAGTATCTTTTTTATCATTTAATATTTCTGTATTCCAAATTTTATAGCTCACATTAATCTCATAACATTATTTATGCAATTTATAAATGCAGTGTAAATGCATGTACAAGTGTTTATTAAAAATAAGTGTACAGAGCCCTGCATGTTTAATTGTACTTGGCTTTATAACGCTTGGAAGAGCCAGGAACTAGACTGGATTCGACTGAAAGAAAAAAAGTCATATACAGCTAGGATTTGAGGGTGAGTAAATCATGGGGTAATCTTCATTTTTGGGTGAACTATCCCTTTAAAGGGTATCCCATATATTCTGACACGTACATGGATGTCTCTGAGCTTAGCCCCGGATATCCACTCGCTCTAGAACCGCCCCTGATGTATTGCTCATTGAGAGTGTCATTAAACTAATTGGACCTGATTGTAAAGTGTTACCAATGTGTCAGCATTTCATTAAAATCCTGCATTTCATCCTGATTGTATGTAAATCAAGTCAAAACACAAAGTTGATCTATTTACAGCATTTATTTCAGGGATTTAACAAAATTAAAAGCAAAACAAGGAAACGTTCTCCCTCCTCATCACAACACCATCAGCCGGAAAGGTTCAAACACATGGGATCATGTCCAGTCACTCTATTCACACAAACGTGATGCGTGAACGCGCCTGGTTTATCTGCCACACGTTCAGCTCCTCGTACTCGTCCAGAGCGGCCTGGAACTGTGCAGGAGTGAAGCCACGAGACACGCAGCGCTGCTCGGCCTCAGCCACACGAACAGACCTCACCGCTCCTTCACCGGCCAGCTCCCGCAGCAGAGAGAAGATCACGTCAGCGGGACGCTGTGCCCTGCAGACAGACACAGAGTGAGCCGCGCTCACGCTGCAGTCAGTGGTGTGTGTGTGTGTTTATGTACCTGGTGTTGTTGGTCTTGTCGGCCTGCAGTGAGTCTTTGCTCATCTCCATCAGTCGCATGGCCTCGTTAACATCCTCCTTCTCCACAACATCCACCATCCGCAAACGAGCCTGAACACACACACACACACACCCCTGAAGTCACTTCCTCAGCTAATCAAGTGTGTGAATGTCACCACATTCCGCAAGTACAAAAGATTTTTCCAAGTGAAGTGTACTTCAGTCAAACAGATGAGTTGTGCCGGCACTGTCAGACCGAGACAAGTGCAATGCCTTGTGGGAAAGCCAGCAACTGCCCAAGTCTCCGCCTCTCAACACCAGCTAGTCTCTGTGACATGCGTCTGAGCGCTGCAGCGTGTCGTGTGCAGTCAGTTTTGCATGGGTTTGCACAGCGGTGTGACCCGAGGCTGAATGCCCACCCCGCAAAGCTGACCGTCACCCGACAAACACAGATCTCTGCGTGTCACCTGACGGACCGAACCTGCGCCAGCGTGTGTCGTGAAGTGCTGCTTCTACAGTAGAGAAAACACAGCTACCTGCACAAACAGCACTTTTAACACCCGACGGCCACATCAGACCAGCTCCAGAGATCAAGTCCTGCTGATGATGACAGTAATGTTCTGCTGCGGGAGTGTGTGTGTGTGTGTGTGTGTGTGTGTGTGTCTCACCAGGGCAGTGGAGAGGCGCAGGATGGACAGCAGTGTTCGGGCCGAGGTGAACGTCGTGTCTTTACTGACTCGTGCCTCTTTCCTCATCTCTACATACGCAGCTGTGATGTAATCCGACAGAGCCTCGGGAACCACCGGCTGCTTCTGCTTACACTTACTGATGTAACGCCTGACAGACACAGACAGAAGGAGGAACATCAGGGGATCCAATCAGGTTCAGAAACACACATCAACAATACATCTGCAGTGATCATGCTGCACAGACACTATTACACCACAACAAAACTTACAGCTCAAACTGAATTTGTTCCATAATTGAAATTTGCATCATCAACACTGATATTATCCTATTAATAACTTTACCCCTTCACTGTGGTCCAGGATCTGTAACATGAATAGTTTGCATGCAGTGAATACAGCTGTTTTCAGTGCTGATCATATAAATACTGACACATGCTTTATAACGTGGGCAAAAGAAAGATCAAACAACAGAAAAATAAAGAAAACCTAAAGCACAACCTAAGAGTTCACACGAAAGAGACATTTCCAGTCAACAGATGATTTTCTGTAATTACAGGTCTAATCAGGGTTGGGCCGATGACAGACATCACAACGTTGAATCAGCATCGAATTGAATTACATTCAAAACAGCTCAATGAACAATTTAAACAAAGATTTTATTGTGCAAAAAAAGTGCCAAACGAACGACGAGGCTAGATGTTTTACACCAGCTAAACAAAGCATACAAAAACAGCAACAAAATTCAAAATGTGAAATATTACAATAAAATTAAAATAGCCTAATAATTCAATTTAATGTTTTAATCATCTGACGTCCACATCCCTCGTTAGGCACAGTATACTTCACTTTCCGTGCTCAGAGCTCGAGACATCCACTAACACCCCCCCGCCGCTGATGTTTCACTGTAAACAACCCTGGTCCACTCTTCATTACAGTTCCAGTTTATAATCAAACATTACTTGTTAACTAGGTTAACTGACCAGAAAGCAAGCTCATTGTCAAATGCATCTGTTCATGCTGATGAGTTTGCTCTGACTCTCAAAACTACTTTTATTGCACGTACTGAAAAAGTTCCTTCCATTTCTCCTGTTTCAAAGGACCAGTCACGTTTTAGCCCTACCAGTACAACAGTTAGGGAAGAGAGAGTGTTTTTACTGTCACAGAACTGACCACGTGATTGCTGATTGTCTTGCTTTAAAACACAAGCAGCAATCTAATCCTCCTGGAAGTGTTGTCTTTGTAAAGACTGTTGACGTGATCGAAAATGAAAATCATGAAAAAATAGATGTGGGCTATAAACCTTTTTTGATGGAAGGGTTAGTTTCTGCTGATGTCCAGTCGACCGATCAGGTTAAGGTGACAATGTTGCGTGGTACAGGTGCGATGTAGACGATCGTGGCTAAGGATGCGTTTCTTTTTTCTGATGAAACTTTTTTGTGGTAGCTATGTTTTGGTACGAGGTATCGGAATGGAGACTGTCAGAGTTCCTTTACATCAGATTCATTTGCGATCAGAGTTGTATACAGGAAGGGTTAAGGTTGGGGTGCGTGAAAATTTGCCTGTGTGTGGGGTAACATTTCTCCTTGGTAATGATGTGACTGGTGGGAGGGTTACACCTTTCCTTGAAGTTTGTGACGAACCTGATATGTCTGATCATCTTGATGAAATGTCTGAAAGATTCCCTGTGTGCAGTGACACGAGCACAAGCTCATAAACTTGCTGATGCAGATGAGTTGGCGTCTACTTTTGAGCACGGTATTCTGATGGCTGATGAAGGGGAGGAAGATGGAAAACATGATTCTAATTTGAATGATGTAAAATCACCAGTGACTCGTGATAATATTGTTTCAGCTCAAGGAGCCGATGTTACCCTGTATAAATGTTTCTCTTCTGTTGTACCTTTGGAGTTAGCACGTGAGAGAAAGCAGCTTACTGTGTGGATAACGGGTTGCTAATGTGTAGATGGTGCACAAATGTCTGGGATGATGTTGAGCGGTCTACTGCTAATCAAAATGTTGTTCCGGTGTGTTACAGACAAGTTATACTTTCTTTGGCCCATGATCATGCTTTGTCTGGATACCTGGGCATTAAGACGTATAATCAAATTTTGAAGCACTTTGTTTGGCCCAGATTAAGTCTGATGTAACAAAATATTGCAGGATTTGTTGTATGTGCCAATTTGCAGGGAAGTCGAACCCAGTAATTCCACGTACACCACTGAAGATAATGTGTGTGGCGACACGTTTTCCAGAGCTTGGTTAGTGGTGCAAGAACTTGTTAAAACATATAAATGTTTGTACCATTATAGTTTTTGTTGTGTTTTTTAAGGGGGGGGGGGGGGTGTTATGTTTCTCGTACATTTGTATTTTTGTTTGCTCCCTGCTTTTTTTCCCCCACTTTCCCTCTCTTATTTTTCTGTTCTAAATTCTTAAGTTTTGTTTATCGGCTGTTCGGTTCATCAGTTGACCAATCAGGATGGGCCCTACCCGCTTAAAAGGGGGCCAGGCTTCGTGTGATGTTATCAGCCGTCCTGCTTTCCAGCCAGCGGGCAACTGTCCATTTCTGCCAGCCGCGTTCGGTTTTCTCTTTGAGTGTTCGAGTTGTGTGTTGTGTTTAGCTATTGCTTGAATTGCTTAGTTAACTGACTTATTTGTTGGTTTGAGGTTTTCTAGTTTGTGAGTATGTTTACTAAACCTGGGTCACTGATCGTTAGAACGTGGAAACACCTGTTAGTGAATGACAGGAGCTTTAAATGCTGGTTTGACATTACCCCAGAGACTAGGTAACAAAGCAATGAGTCCTGTTAGACTAGTTTCGGGAAAAGGACGTAGGTAAGTTTTGGCATTTAACTATAGTTTTATTTTGTTAGCTCTAGGTTAGGGAGTGACTGCCGTCTATGTACTTTTGTTATTAATTAGGGTAGTTTATGTTGGGCGTCGGATATGCTGAAGTTTGCGGTTTTATTTCTACACTTTCTGTTTGATAGTTAGATTAGTTGGGTTGGGGTTAAGTTATCAGGGTTGTTTCTGCTTTTGATTATTTCTTTGTTTTGGCGTCACTCAGTTTCCTCCTTTTTCCCATAGTTTCTTGAGTCATTTTCTTTAAGGACTGCTAATCTGCACCTCTCAAAATAAACAGATTTTGTATTGAACGTCACTGCCTGTTGCCGGATCATCTTCTTTCATGGTTTGCCCCAGTGCCAGTTGTTTCTCACTTAAATGTTACGAAACATCCCCCAAAAATATCAAGCACATAACAAACGGCAAATCTTTTCCACTGTATGTTTTTGAAGTGATTGCTGTGAGTGATCAAACGGTAGAAATGAACAGCACTAAACAACAGTGCCATAATATTATTAACTAATAATATTAGTCTAATATTTAATATTAATCATTTTATCAATCGTACCGTTTAGCGGTTGCAGCTTCCCGTCAACACTACATGATATCCCCAGGTGTGAACTGCTGTGAGCGTGTTTACCTCATGAGCTTCATGTGGATGGGGGTGAAGTGTGTGGGCGGCTGCTTGCAGTGCTGGTGCACGTATGTGATGTGCTGCGCCAGACGCAGGTCGTTGTCCGTATCAGGTTTGTCCTGGATGAGCCACAGCAGGTCGAAGCGGGACAGCAGCGCCGCCGGCAGCTGGATGTTCTGCTCGAGGGTTTTGCGAGGGTTGTAGCGGCCGTACGCAGGGTTCGCCGCGGCCAGGATCGAACACCGCGCATTTAGAGACGTCATGATGCCGGCCTGAGACAAACACCACACAAAACACGTGATCGCACTCATTCAGGAGTCAGAAATTACCCAGCTGGAGCGGAGCGGACCTCACCTTGGCGATGGAGATGGTCTGCTGCTCCATGACCTCGTGGATGGCCGTGCGGTCAGCGTCAGCCATCTTATCAAACTCGTCGATGCAGCACACGCCCAGATCGGCTAACACCAGAGCCCCGCCCTCCAGCGTCATCTCACCCGTGACCGGGTCACGCATGACCGCCGCCGTCAGCCCCACGCCGGACGAGCCACGGCCCGTGGTGTACTGACCTGAAACAGAGCGCTGAGAGTTAGCCGCGGGACACTAGCGGACGGAGGAGCGATGCTAAGGGCGATACTCACTGCGAGGAGCGAGACGGTCGATGTAGGACAGCAGCTGAGACTTCGCCACACCCGGATCTCCCATCAGACAGATGTTAATGTTCCCTACAAACACAGACACATTCAGTCAAACAGCGCTTCATACCACAGACTGTCACAACAGCTTCACATTAATAAACATCAGACACATCCTAACTCTGCTGTACAGCAATCATGTCATTACTCAGAACAGTGCTGACTCAGTGCAGCTCAATATCAGTGTCAAAGTTATTATAGAGTATTTTAAAGCTCTTTTCAAACACATGGTTTCAAAGCTGCTTTACAGAAAACCATACTGTCATGTTTATAATACTGTAGTGCTTTAATATAGAGTAGGTTGAGGATTGGGTGATATGATGATATATACAGTGATCTTCTGGATTCTGGATCTAACTCTTTTGTGTTTAGGGTGTTTTCTGGCACATATATCAGTGCTGCAGCGACTCACACACACAACGGAGCGATTTAAATGCTGCTCAGTTTTGTTCAAAGCGAATGTAAGAGATTCTCAAACAGTATGAATGAAAGTAGTAATGTTATTGTTGTTACTGGTGAAATCTGATGTTCGGATTTAGAATTAGATAATGGCCAGTTTTGCTCCAAGACAGAAACAACTCTCAAAAAGCATCAATGAATAACAATTATCTTAAGTGAAAAATAACTGCTTATCAAAGAGTCTGATGTGAGTTTAATAATTTCAGAATATTATCAGTCATTTAAGTGTTAATGTTAAGAGATCCAGCTGAACTGAGTTTGGTGTAGCAGACGCGTCTCACCCCTGATCTTCATCCCACGCGGCGCCTGCTCCACTCCACCCACCAGCAGCAGCAGCAGCGCCTTCTTCACGTCTTCATGGCCGTAAATCTCCGGAGCGATTGATCCCGCCAGCTTCTCGTAGAAATCCTCCTCTACACACACACACACACATGAGTCCAGAGACACGTCACAACCCTTATAAACCACACACAGACACGAAGCGTGTGTTACCCGTGATCTGCCGCAGCTCTTCATCACTCAGCTCTTCAGTTCCCAGCTCATCATCCTCAGTCTTATTCATCAGAGTGATGCAGTGACACTCCAGATACGTCTCTGACAGCAGACCCTGACACACACACACACACACACATCAATAACCCTACACACACCAGATGTATCTGAATACAGTAAAACACAGCGCTCGAGGTCATGTGACCATACGTTTAGTTAATGGCCAAACTGATCTTTATAAAAGTTCACATTGTTTTGTTGCAGATGAAATAAAACAACATTAAATATATCTTAAAATGTTGATAATCGCAATGGATTGTGGGTAATATTAGCCATTAGAGTGCACAGAGTGTTTTTGGCGTTCTCTTTTCAACACTTATTCTAATCTCACATACTATTTAGGACGGAGTCTGAACATTGGGACGCAGCGATACAAGTGTAGAGAGAGGGACTTGTTCTGTCCACTGTTTGCTGATAGGACGCTGAGATGTGTGTGACGTGTGTGTAAAGCATGTCACCTGTACAGCCTGTCTGAATCCGGAGCGCAGCAGAGGAAGGAATATTCCAGAAACAGCCACGTGATCTCCAGGCTGCGCCACACGTGTGTTCTCTCCGCGGGCGTAAATGGTCATGCTGCGGGGAATGTTTCCCACCGGCACCTGATCGCTCTGAGCGTTTAACACACACACACACACACATATATAACACTCAACACTCTGCATGATTTACACTCAGCCAGACAAACGTGACGCTCACAAACACTCACATGCTCCTGAATGCGCAGCTCCTGGAACTTGATGAACTTTGACCCGCGTGTCTGCAGGTACAGCCGTCCTCCAGACTTGTTGGTGACACACTCCTGACTGGGACACATGATGAGCGGCGTGAAGCTCGGAGAGGCGATCTGACCAACGGCACGGACAGGACTCGTGTTAACACACACACACGCGAGAGTTTAAAGACACACATGCAGTAATGAGCTGCGCACCGGCTGGTAGGTCTCGGCTCCGCACTGATCGCAGGTGTAGGTGGCCACAGCCATCATGGGTTTGACCTCCGTGGCTCTGGTGACGATTCCCCTGACGGTCACCAGCTGACCGATGCTGTCGGCCTTCACGTCACGCACCACCTTGGGCTTCAGTGTGGACGGAGGACGGAAATAAACCTCGCTGAGAAACACACAAATTCATGCAATTATAAATGAGTGAGTAGAGTATGACAGAAACAGGATAACGTCGTGTTATAACACATTCTCATTTCTGATGATCAGTCTCAAGACTGGTCTTTTAGTCTGTTTTCAGACTTCACAAAGCATTATTTGTAACGCGCCTGCCATCCGATAATCACAGCTCGTTTTATGTTTTGCTACTAATACATGCACTATATTACATATTATATTTTGACTGATGTCTTTTATTTAATGTATGTCTCCTTAAATCATATGCCACTGTTTAAATGTTTTTCCAGACAAATTTTAGTAGAATCAAAATTATGAAAACTTCTTTATAAGTGGCCCTGTGTCACCTTTAACCTTCACCGCAATAGCATCAAGAACTGAATCAGTGATGCAAACTTTAAACGTGAGAAATTCAAAACTTTAGTGTTGCTCATTCTATCTAAAAATAAAAAGCAATTGACTTTTATAGTTGTTTTTTAAAATCTTTAGTATTACTGTAATATAGGGCTGCAACAACTAATCGATAAAATCAATCATCATCTATAATGAAAATAATCAACAACGATTCTCATTATCGATTAGTCGGGTCTGCCCACAGTGCATGTCCAGCTTCAGCCGGTCTCATCAAAATACAGCACTGAATTACAAAATGCATCTAAAAATATTGGAGGAAACGGGTCTGTGGGAGAAGAACGTGAACCAAGCTACCCAAAACATTAGAATTCTTTATTTTAAGCTTTAAACTAACTTAATGCATTAGTGTAATGTCTTGCCCTGTCAGGAGTTTTGACAGATGCGTGCGTCCTCAGCGCAAAAACTTTCAGTTTACGGTCATATCCTTATCTGTAAAGGTCACAAATTCACACAAACATTTCCATTTAGGCCCGTCCTGACAGTCTGCGTTAAGTTTAAGTCTTTACTGAATGAGCGGCAGACGCGTGCACACGGACAGAGGGAGACAATTAATACTCAGCGCAAAAACATTAATTGATCTAAAAAAATATGTGGTTGAACGTTAAATTTAACATGTAGTGCACACATTTTATGAGTAGGAACTGAGAACAGCGTGTAATTGTCTGAATATAAATATCAGATGCTTCATAACCATCTTTTACAGGATAAAGAAATGACAGTAAGACGTGACTGATCAAAGTGAACGTGTTCCTGCAGAACATTACTCTTATGTATTGGTTACCACAGAGTTTGTGATTTTATTCATCTTTATTATTTTAAATGTAAAGATTTAAACTATATTCACGATTTTGTGCTTAAATTTTTATTGTTTACTGCATTGAGAGTTTTTTTTTACTTAAGAAAAACTGGCGTATCACCTCATATATCTCCAAATGAAAACCCAAATCAAGCCCCGGTGTGTGTGTGTGTGTGTGTGTGTGTGTGTGTCACTCACAATCTGCGCATGAGTTCAGACGGATACTGGTTCCGGGCGTCACGTGTGTCTGCGGGGTCACGACCTCTGGTCTCCATCATTAGCCGGTGCTCGATATAAACGTCCAAGGCATCCTTCGCCACAACCTACAAAACAAACAAATATATCAGTCAGCGGGCAATATTGCTGATACACAGAATCTGTGTATGCAAATAACATCGTTCATTCTTATGCACACTTATATATCCAGCTATATATGAAGATCTGTGAATGATCTCTGAAGAATGGTTTACATTTTTCAACAATCAAAAAGCTGTGATTTGTCATGTAACATATCATTCTGTGAGTGAACGAGGATAAAGCTGGATGTTATTTTCGTTTTGTTTTCTGACAGTAGCACAGATCTATAATGTCAGAGGTCACCTCTCGCTCTCTGTACTCCGGCAGCAGCTCGTGAACCGCATCCGCAAACAGTCCGGTGTAACGCTTGGCGTTCTCACACACACTCTCCACCAGCTCAGGGTCTTCCTCCGCCACATCATCCAGATCCAGCACCAGCGCCACCTGCTCGCGGTGCGCCAGGGACACCTGCACACACACACACACACACACACACACACACACAGGTGAGCGGGAGTCCGGCACGAAGCTGCAGGAACGAAGAAGGCTGCAGATCTCACCAGCTGAGCGCCGTATTTGAACACCTTCTTCCCGGAGTCATCCTCGCTGTAGAACTCCTGCAGGAAACGCTTGCACTTCTCTGGAACACAGCCACAGCAGAAGAGCCGCGATCACACACAGATCTCACGACAGCACGGCTGTGTAAATGCAGCAAAAGTTTCGCTCAAGATGAGCGCGCGGTCACGCAGCCGGAAAAACAGCAGTCACGTGAGCGCGCGCGGAGAAAGCGTAAACAAACGCGCGAAGAAACGGAGAAACAACAAAAAAGCAGAAAACGTTCGCCGCAGGTCACAGTTACTAGCTCCCGCGACACTCTGCGTCCAGCGGCACGCGATCACTGGCAGCTGTTCAGCAGAGAATAAACCTCTGAAGATAAACGCTATTAAACTATATGATCGACGCGTCAAACAGCCTCGTATCGAATCGGTGTCACGTCAACTAACCTGATCGCGCGTCATCTCGTTGCACGTTTCGCGTTATAAATGACGCTCGTGTAACCCCACTCGATGGCGGCTGTTTTTGTAAACAAAGAAGCACATGGCTGTGGAGCCGCGCTGCTTCCGCGATCCCTCCGCGCTTCATCAACTAGTCCTGTCCGGACCGGGAGCGCGCCGCGGACTGACACGCGCACACCAATCTCTCACACCGCGCGGTAACGCGACACCTGACAACCGCTGAGGAACCGAGCGATCGTAGTAAACAGAAACGCGTGATTCTTTTTGTTGAAGTTTTATCTGAAAACGAGCACGTGTTCTCCGCGCGCCGCCGCTCTTTGTTCCGAAACTCCATCCGGGCACTTCAGCTTAAGCAAGTGCAGCCCCCGCGAGCAACAATAAAACTAATGTTAGAAACGCATCTAAAGTCACAGGCACAACGGAACAAACAGCACATATCACACAGACTCCGAGTTCAGATAACCAAATATAATGATTCATTTTTTTTGATCGAAGTTTCCTTTGATGCGCATCGCCTCAGGAACGCGCGAACCACAGCAGAGAGAGTTCTTAAGACTAAAGTTCAGTGTGCGCTAGAAACTGATTTCCCAACTTACCCTTCTCCGCCATGTAATCCTTTGGTGCCATGTTTGTCGCGGAAGTGTGGAATAGTCACGTTTTTAAGGTAAATGTGAGAATATTTTACCTAGAAAACGTTTTCCGGACTTAAGATGCAGCGCGGTCTGAAGAGCAGCTGCAAAAACTGGCGCGAATCTGCTGCCGATTTCCACCAATCAGAGCGAGTCTTCCAGTGCGCGAGGGCGGTGCTCTGCCTGTGGCGCGAGAATCTTCCAAACGTAATATGTCACGTGGGCAGATTGACCAATAACATCTACGATTTGAAACAGCGGCAAAACAATCCGGTTGAGGACGTCTCTCGTCAAAAGCGGTGAGCAGCTCATAACATCCGCCACGAAGAGATTTCTGCATGAAGTTAGTCCGCATCCGCCGTTAAGCAGCTAAAGAAGAAGAAGAAGAAGAAGATGAAGATGAAGATTTCTGCATGATGCTGTCACAGGCGCCAGGAATGTGTTGCTGAGCGGTTCGATCTTCTATTCCTGCCTCACAGTAGAAATGAGAGAGCTGCTGCTTGATATGAGAAGAGTAAAGTTGATGTCCTGGGACATGATGGAACCCATCCAATTAAAAAATAATTTGGAAAATACTGGGAACCTGAGTCTGACCAGTTTAGAAGTGTTTGGAAGGATAGCAGAAGAAGAAGCCTAGTCCTGTGGAGTAATAAGTGTAGAAATGAGTCCTGCAGTAGAGTCACTCATCACACCGTGATTATTCCCTTACCATTAATACACCTTAATTTGAAAGAAATGATAAATTACAAAAATAGAGTAATAGCAAAAGATGTTATGGTCAAACTGTATCTAGAACAGAATTACAGCTCCGCAATCTCAATTTTTACTGACGGTTCCAAAGATCACGAGTCCCATCTTATCAAATCAACAGAGTTTCTGATTAAGTAATAGTTTACACTACAGAGATGAATATCAGGAGGATCCCGGCCAGTTCATGCTGTGATATGATCATTATCAAGCTCAGCAGTGGAAGATCTTCAAGACAAGACATTTTGAATGAAATTCTCTTAAGTATGTATAGCGTGAATAAGATAAGAATTGAGATATGTTTCCCGTGGGTTCCAGCAAACATGGGAGTGGATGGAAATGAGGTTGCGGATTATGTATAGATTTTAAAATATAGCCCATTTGGTTTAGCACCTCAGTATCTGAACGAGCTCTTGTTACATTATAGTCCTCCACGTCCGCTGCGTTCTCAAAACTCTGGCAATTTGATAATACTTAGAATATCAAAATCAACTGCGGGCGGCAGATCCTTCTCCTATTTAGAGCCTAAACTCTGGAATAACCTACCTAACATTGTTCGGGAGGCAGACACACTCTTGCAGTTTAAATCTAGATTAAAGACCCATCTCTTTAACCTGGCTTACACATAACACTAACTTATTCTGAGGTCACCGTGCACCAGATCCAGTCTGTATCCAGATCAGAGGGTCACTCAGAGATTGAGTTTGTGTGCCGTGCTCATCTGATAGCGCTCCATGTTTATAATCCATTTATTTACAGTGGCCAATCAATCACTTGCATGAGAAAACAACTGGTATAAAAAAAAAAAACTTAAATTCTGAACATAATTGTGCATTTAGATTCTCTGTGAGAATAAAGTACTCGAGCAGAAAACTGAATAATGATGCTATATTCTCTTCTGTAGAAACGCTCTATAAACAAAGTTGAAATGATGGAGTTTCACAATAATAAGCAGAATTCAGTCAATTATGAAGCACTATAGAAATAAACCTGATTAATCCCGGGAGGGTTGTGTGTGATAACTTGACATGCGACAGTAAAGACAAACAGGGATTTAACACAAAGACATCAGGTTTATTGAATGAACAGCACTAGCTTCAGAAGAACAGGCCCCTCATGCGCCGGCCGATGCCCTGCCTGTCGTACAGGACGTTGAACTTGTTGATGAACTGGTTCATGCTGTTGCAGGTTTTGGTGATGGTTCCCAGATACGCCATCAGACCCACGTCATTACATTGCTGCAGGAGGAGAAAGGTTCAGATGCGTTATCTTGAGGAATCGTGTGAAACCGTTCACCTCACCACAAACACTACAGTCGCTGTCTGAACACGATTCGTCAGATCCAGCGTCTCAGTCATGAGGAGTCAGTAATGGGGTGTGAGGAGACACTTATCCCTCGAGACGAGACAAGATTTGTAAACTTTTTTTAAAGAAATCCTCAATGAAATGTATAGGGAAAAATTGTCTTTTATTCAGCTGAAAAACACTAAATGCAAAAATATGTATGTGCATTTTGAAATCAAATTGTACTTTATGTTCTTTAAACATCTATTTTCATAAATTTTATGCAGGTATAAACAACATGTAAACACTGAAAAAGGTTTTGCCACAAACTCAACTGACAGGTAAGTAACTGCACAGAATTATATAGTATACTGTACATAAAAATAAATAATAACCCTTTAAAGTAGCAGTCAGTCAAGTTTATTTAGTAAACTGATTTCCACTTTAATAAAAAAAGTTTTTTTTCATTTAATTTTGTCTCCTTTATTTTTGTTTTCAACTCCTTTTTAATAGTATATACATTTTCACATCAATTTATTAAAAGTTTAACAAAAAATACATGTTTAGGGCCCTATGAAATGTTTTATTTTTTCTCACCATATTATTTATATTTTTATTGTTCCCAAATTCTGTGTTTTAGCATGCAACTATTTGAATGCATAACACAACTTAATTTATTCACTTGATTTTTTCTTAAAGTAGCCTTAATAATTTTTTTCCCTCAGAAATTCTGTGCTGTGTATTTACATTTTTCTAAAACACTGCACAATTCATCAACAGAGACATGCAGGATTCATATTAAAATCGACTTTTGCTGCTTTATATTTACAGATACTAGTTCATGTCGTGATCTGATTTAAGTGTAGTGACCTTAAGTGTAATTCCGTGATATTCTGCGTTAAACTGAATTCTGTTTTTATGACTGGATAAAGACTTCACTGCGTAATTTTCCCGCTTATCATGGGGCCACTTGCCTGATGTGAACATACCTTACAATACAGAGCACTGGTGAAAGGGCCAGAGTACTGCAAATATACCTGACAGGTCTGCAGGAGGATATCGGCACCTTCTCGCCAGACCAGTCAGATCTCACGAGACACGTCGGGCCTCGTCACACCCCTAGTCAGTAATCAAACCTCTTATTCTGTAGTAAAACACTGTTCTGGCTCCCAAACAGTGACAGAAGTGACTGAGCAGCACAGAACTGAAACACTCACGTCATAGAAGTCCGTCTTGAACTTGAGCGTGTTGAGAACCGGCAGACGGTGACAGAGAGCGTTCGCCTCCCGCAGGATCTCATGATTGAACGGGACCTCACCTAACACACACACACACACACACACACACAGAGAGAGAGAGACACACACACACACACACACAGAGAGAGAGAGAGAGAGAGAGAGAGAGAGAGAGAGAGAGAGAGACACACACACACACACACACACACAGAGAGAGTTTGTGGCTGTTAATAACACAGCGCTCGTTCCGGCAATGTTACTAGGTCCCACACCTGAGATCAATCCTGGAATCAATCCCGGGACGTGTCTGCGTTCACACAGAAGGCTATCCGGCATTTTTCCGGGACCAACGTGCAGTGTGAAAGAGGCTTATGATAGCACTTCCAGCTGTTCTGCAGCAGTGTCAGCTCTCAGATAAATCAGATGGGCTTCCAGACATGAGCCATGAACTGATCTTTAACCCCCCCATTTACAGCATGGAGACACAAGGACAGACCCAAAATAAAAAGGTTTCTGCTCATGAGTCTTTCTGACCAGACACATAATCAACATACATTCACAAAGAAGTTTACTGTTCAAGAATCAGAATTACTCCGACTGTTATGATAATAAAGATATATAAGCTCAAACTGGGGGCAGCTGTGGCCTAATTGTTAGAGAGTTGGACTTGTAACCAGAAGGTCGCAGGTTCGAGTCTCGGTGCTGGCAGGAGTTGTAGGTGGGAGGGAGTGAATGAACAGCGGCAAGGCACTGAACCCTCAGACTCTCAGGAAATGCCCTTGAGAAAGGCACTGAACCCCCAGTTGCTCCCGGGCGCTGAACTGCCCCACTGTTCCGGGTCCCACGGTGTGCTGTGTGTGTGTGTGTGTGTTCACTGCTCCGGGTGTATGTTCACGTCTCACTGCTGTGTGTGTGTGTGTGTGTGTGTGTTTGTGTGTGTGTGTGTTCACTGCTGTGTGTGTGTGTGTGTGTGTGTGTGTTCACTGCTCCGTGTGTGTGTTCACGTGTGTGTGTGTGTGTGTGTGTGTTCACTGCTCCGGGTGTGTGTTCATGTGTGTGTGTGTGTGGTGTGTGTGTGTGTTCACTGTGTATGTTCACTGCTGTGTGTGTGTGTGTGTGTGTGTGTGTGTGTGTGTGTTTCACTGCTGAGTGTCTGTGTGTGTGTGTGTGTGGGTGTTCACTGCTCCGGGTGTGTGTTTTCACGGTGTGTGTGTGTGTGTGTGTGTGTTCACTGCTCCGGGTGTGTGTTCACGGTGTGTGTGTGTGTGTGTGTGCACTTGTTCACTGCTCCGGGTGTGTGTTCACGGTGTGTGTGTGTGTGTGTGTGTGTGTGTTCACTGCTCCGGGTGTATGTTCACGTCTCACTGCTGTGTGTGTGTGTGTGTGTGTGTGTGTGTGTATGTGTTTCACTGCGTGTGGTGTGTGTGTGTGTGTGTGTGTGTTCACTGCTCTGGGTGTGTGTTCACGGTGTGTGTGTGTGTGTGTGTGTGTGTGTGTGTGTGTGTGTGTGTGTGTGTGTGTGTGTGTGTGTGTTTACTTCTCACTGCTGTGTGTGTGTGTGTGTGTGACAACTGTGTGTGTGTGTTCACTGCTGCTGTGTGTGTGTGTGTGTGTGTGTGTGTGTGTGTGTGTGTTCACTGCTCCGGGTGTGTGTTCACTGCTGTGTGTGTGTGTGTGTGTGTGTGTGTTCACTGCTCCGGGTGCGTGTTCCACTGCTGTGTGTGTGTGTGTGTGTGTGTGTGTTCACTGCTCCGGGTGTGTGTTCACTGCTGTGTGTGTGCACTTGGATGGGTTAAATACAGAGCACCAATTCTGAGTATGGGTTACCTTACTTGACAAATGTCACGACTTTCTTTCACTTTCACATTAAAACAAAAATAAAAATATTAAAAACATTTTTTTAAATGTATTAAAAAAATGTTGATGTAGAATATGATTTTAGAAACACAATGAAGCTAAAGCCACAAGTCCACTAATGCTTCATTTCATATTTCAGAGCATAATCTCTAAAACTGTGAATTTTATGAAACATTTTTAAGATCATGTCATGTGTGTTTTTAGAGAAGGCTAATAAAATAGATTTTTGACCCCCTGTAAACTCTCCTCATGCTTGGCTCCGAATACTGCCTCATTCATGATTTCTATTGTTCTCACGAGATGAGGCTTTCACACACCGGCCAGGTATGAGACATTATTCCTTTATCATTATTCTTTTGTTCTATTCAGCCATTATTAGCCTTTATTCTGGTATTTCAAAGTTTACCGAGCCACATCACTTCAATCCCAGTATACATTTACCAACTATAACAGAACATTTTCTCATGATCTTATATGAATTATGATGACAAAAGCATTATGAAGAAGAACTGCACCGGTTCTGTAGCTGCATTAGCATCAAGCTACATCAGACAATTTATGAGATTATTACACTTTTACTCAAAACTCACTTTAAACCACCAACGAGTGTTTGTAATAACTTCCTTTTGCGATCACATGTGGAATGTTAAATTTATTTTGTTAAAATATGCTATTTTATAGCCTTTTATATCGCTGCACAAATTAGCATTTCAGATGCACATATTCTTTATGGTTATCAAAACACCCCAAATCTCAAGAAAATCACATACAACCCATATACTATCGTAATCGTGTGTTTATTATCTTTGTTCTTTGTGTGTATAAGTGTTTATCTGTGTTTTGTTATGGTCAGATATGTATAAGGAAGTACACAGGAAACGCATCACAGGATGTAGGGGCGGGATGCGATGCATAATAATATTGACATCTTCAGCAACAAATGGCCTTTCTGTGAGTCACAGCGCGAGCACGGAAGAGTAACCACACAGAGAGCGGCTGAGCTTCATCAGATCACGTAAATCAGAGGAAAACTAATAGAAATGATGATTCTGCCTGAAGAAATATGAAGTACACGAGTAAATATATTTACACTGAACTAAATTATAAACACAACACTTTTGTTTTTGCCCCATTTTTCATGAGCTGAACTCAAAGATCTAAGACTTTTTCTATGTACACAAAAGGCCTGTTTCTCTCAAATATTGTTCACAGATCGGTCTAAATCTGTGTTAGTGAGCCGAGACACTCCATCTCACAGCTGTGGCACATCGAGATGCTGATTACACAGCAGGATTATTGCACACAAAAGTGTTATAATTTGTTCAGTGTATATACTGTATATACAAGTATACGCATCTTTGGACTATAAGCCCTTATTGACGCTGTTCAGAGAATCTGTGTGAACACAAATAAACCGCTGCTGACGTGACTGATTATGAATGCGTAGTGAATTTCTATTCTAAAGATGACACATACAGATTTATTATTTTGCACTCCTGACATTAATTACTAAATTACTGTTACTGCAACACTGTTTTATCAAAACAGTGGTCAAATATCAAGCCCAGAAGTTAGGAAACAGAATTGTGGTTAATTCTCTTAAAATTTGGCACGATGTCTGCATTTTTATGGGAAGTTCTTTTAAGTTCACAACTGAATCCCAGATTAGGCATAATCATCACTTACAATCTGGTAACAAACCCTTTGTTTTCAAGCCGTGGTCTGATCAAGGTGTACATATTCTGAGAGATATATTTGACGATCACGGATTGAGGTCCTTTTAAGACCTGAAAGACTGCTACAATCTTCCTGGTCACTCCTACTTTCTGTA
>NC_056610.1:24285276-24307776 GCF_018340385.1 Cyprinus carpio
ATTTTTTCTCCTACAGGTGACGTGCAGGGCTCCGTACACCGCGCGCGTGACGCTCCTCAGAATAAAGCGCCAGGAGCATTTTCCTCATATTATTTCTGAACATATAATAAGTGTAAACGAGTTTGTACAAGATGTAGTTGTAGTTTCATGCATCTTTTCTGCAAAGATATTTCACGAGTGATTTGTTAACATCATGCGTGCTGCACAACTGTCGAATTCACTCAAGGTTTACATAAACAGTCTTTAAGTCCTAAGTCAGTCCTTCCAGGATTTCACGGAACTTTTTTTTTTTTTTTTTTTTGAGTTTTTGCGACCTAAAATTACTGATTTTGTTGCTGCTTTTCTCAAAATTTGTGATGATATTTGCGGCATTTCTTATTGTTTTGCAGTGAAAATATACCACAGACAATATTCTTCTAACACTGTTCTGACTTCGAGGACCACTGTAGGTCTCCAGACTAACGTTTGAGGACACCAGCACCAGTGCCATTAAGTTCTGCAGAAGGTGTCTCCAGCAGCTGACAGTGAAGCACTCATCCTAATCACACACGTACATCTCTGAGACAGCTAATGTCTGCATTTACACGTGCAAGATGTGTTTTTAAGAGTGCTTGTTCATCTGCAGTACGTCTCTAAGATGTTTCCTGTCAGATTTCAATCAGACATTTATTAGAACGCATGTAAAACTGCTTCTGAGACCTTTATCAGAGTACACATAGATGATTCCCAGATCTTTAGCAGACGTCTTACAGGTATGATAATATACTTTTCTACTAGTGGTCATTTAATATATTTTTTTATTTTTAAATAAGTGTTTGCTTTCCTACATTATGAAACTTTTAGTTTTATACATGGGGAAACCTATGAAGGATGAACAAATATCGTCACATTAAAAATAACTTTCAAAATTCGGTGATACTTAAAGCATCGAAGTGCTGGGAAAAGTTGTGTGAAGCATTTAAAATCACTCGAAAACATTAGAGCACTACTACACTGATTCTAACTTTGATTAGAATCAGTGTATACTGAATTCATACAGTAAAGTCTACTGAAGTTTACTGAAAATCCTGCTTATTTAACATTTAAATCAGATGTTCACTGTCATTCCTGTCATGTGTTTTATTTTATTTTTAATATTAATATTAATTTCTATTTCTGTTTGTCCTCAGGATCACAGCTTGATTGTGTTCCTGATCTAACATTACCACATTACCAGGTGACTGAATGTGCTACATTTTGTGTTGTTTGCTCTGAAATTACTTTTATAATAAGTGGAAAGTGCAAATTTGAAAATACAATGACTAAACTTAAAATAAATAAAATTATTTTATTTAAAAATATTTTTTTTATTTAAATTTTTTTTTTTTAATTATTAAGTCAAGTTAATGACTGCTTGTGTGTCTCCATCAGTGAGCTTCATACATGTTTTAAAGTTGAGCCTGACGACCAAAAAAGCACAATATGCATTTATTGTTTTAATTTAATTTATTGTTTTATTGTTTTGTGTTATAGGACTCTGATCGGGAAATAGCCCAAGACGACCCTACAAGTCCTTCAGAGGCAGAAATAGTCTTGAAAGGTGTTGAGGTTCTGTCAGGATTGTCCAGTGTTGCAATGCATGTGTTGATCTATTGCAGAATTTTACTGTATCTGCACCCCTCTAATTATGTGGTGTAACAGTCATTGACTAGCTAAAGGATTCCTGTTTCCGAAAAGGAGGTTTCTGTAACAGTGTTTTGAAGTGATCTCACTAGTGTTCTCTAGGCAGTGAAGTAGTGTGTGTATTTGGCAGGTTTGTGTATTATGTTTAATGAATTGTGTGTTAACAATCGAGAAAAACTGTAATGCATTTTTAATGCCACACACTTAAAAAATCTGTGCAATCTGTGTTATATGAAGCGATAGGAACACTTTTTGTAAGCGAAGGAAAAAAAAAAGACTTTATTCAACAATTCCTTTGTCAACAGTCTCCTCTGTGTCTCTCCATATCACCGTATGCTGTGTATGCTCTTCTGTGTCATCCGCGCCACAAGGATGCGCTGTTTCCACGTGTATTTAACTTTGATTTGAAAGAAAAGAGCGCATCCTTCTGGTGCGGATGACACAGAAGAGCATACACAGCATACGGTGATATGGAAACATTTTGTAAAATTCAATAAAATCAAGATCTTATAATAAAGTCTTAATTCAATTTAATCTTTATTTGATTGGGAAAAGTGCAAAGAAAAAATGTTCAATGTTTTCACTGACCAAATAAACTGTAACCTGTAAAAATAAGCAAATTGGGACAGAGGCACGTTTAACTGTGTCACATCAACTTTCCTTTTCATTACAATGTTTAATTGTGAATAGAGGATATTGTTAAAGTTTTGCAAGTTTTGCAAAAATATTTGCCCAATCTGGCTTTATACAAGACTTCAGAAGCTCATCAGTCTGTGGTCATCATTGCCTGACTGTCCTTTTCATGACTGGTCATACATGTTCAATAGGAGACAGGTCTGGACTGATCTCTGTGTCTACGAAACCATGCTGTTGTAGCACATGCAGAATGAGAGCTGGCGTTGTCTTGATCTAATAACCATGGACTTCCCATGAAAGACATCATATTGATGGCTCTGTAATCATCTCTACAATGCCATTATAAAGCCTCCATGTCAGTGGTCCCCTCACACATGCTGTTTTGAGCAGAGTAGAGTAGAGCTTGTTGTTTGTTGCTTCTCCGATCACAAATGCAGACATGGTTTTATGTTTACATGGTGCGATACACAACACAACACATAAAAACACAGTATAAGTCATTATAATCAGTAATTATGTCTCCACTAGATGCAACAAATGCCTCGTTTGTAATGGGTTTTATTGGTTTTGTCTCATCGTGCCAGGAGACGGCATCACAGTGAGGGGCGTAACATTTCCGTCACACGCTTGAGATATTCGGCCAATCACAAAGCACTGGATAGCTGGCCAATCAGAGCACACCTCGCTTTTTGATGAGCTTTGTAAAAAATGATGTGTTTCAGAAGGCGGGGCATAGAGGAGAAACAATAATGTACAGTATGTGGAAAATAATGTGTTTTTTTAACCTTAAACCGCAGAAACACATTTAATTACACCAAAAACACAAAATAATGTTCTTTTTAGCAACATCATATGACCCTTTTAAGGAAGAACCCACAAATATAGGAAACAAGGAGGACCATCAAATCAAGATGTACTTTTGATTGAAGAGAGCGCTCACAGAGGGGTACAACCAACATCTCCAAGCAAAGATAATATATTTGTTATTCAGTGATGAAACATTCATCTGAAACATCACGTGATGTTCTTGTAGTGATTTTTATTCATGTTGGAATATTTAATAACTATTTAAAAAACATTGTGTCTTATTTGTATTTTTTAAGTCATCAGAACAGTTGGATGATATGAAAGTGTACTTTTTTTAATTCTTAGTATTTTTTCATTGATCTCGTTTTCTCACAATCCAAATCTTATGATTCAGTGAGTTATGATGGCTTTAAGAGCTATAAGACCACTTCCTACAATATTCATTAAAGCAGTGTCGATTTTTCATTCTTAGCTTCATTCCATGAGCAAGCAGAGTACGAACAGCCTTCAAGTGAAGACATCTGAAAACAGCAAAATACTGAGTCAACATAAATTCAAATGGGAAAAAAAGATACCAGAAAATAAATTGATAAACAACTAAACTGACAGAGTGGTAGTTCAAAAAATGGATATATGTGATATGTATTATAAATATGACTAGTGTTAATATTTTTTGTAAAATTCAGTGAAATGAGCCATTGTGCTTATCATAAGGAAGCCACAAATCATATCTTTGAGGGGCATGGAAATAGTCTTGCATAATAGGAAAAGTCTCAGAATAACTTTCATATTCCACAGAAGAAAGAAAATCATACAGGTTTGGAAAGACATGAAGATGAGTACATGATTACTCAGTGATTACTTGATTATGAAGTTCTTGATTTTGGTGAACTATCCCTTTAAGTAAAATAAAATACATGACTACATGAAAATATACTTAAGATATGACTTATTATATTACTGCATTATAAATAAATGTGTTCATCTTTAATTCTTATTACTGTATAATACTTGGTAAAATTACAGCTCTGCTGATGATGTATTATTTAGATGACAAGTGTAAGTTATCAGTGACACTGGTGTCACGCGTCTGTGCTGTGACGTACTTCTCAACAACATTAGGCTTGTTTGAGATGAGCAAAATCTGTGCAGAACCGATCACCGGTGATAGCTGTTATCAGCAGCACAGCGCACCAGAATAAAGGCCCCCATATACTTCAAATGAAATTGAAGAACAAACTGAAATGAAATCATTTCGAACAAAATCAGGCCGAAACGAAGTTCGTTTTGGCAGTTCGAAACGTGCACAGCCCAATCTTGAATGTTTCAGACACACTTTGTTGCTTGGCCCCACAAGCTAGTACCTGGAGTGTCGAGGCCAGTCTCTCCGTAGTGGAAATCGGTGTCCTGTGTGTTTTTGTATGTTTTGTATAAGGCGATACCCTTTTCAAGAGATGGTCAAACTGTAAAAGAGCTGCAGTGACGAGGCCAGGATGTTTTCACAGGGGTGACTAGTCTGGGGTGGCACAGAAATCTTCATTATTTCAATATAAAAATGTGTTTGACTATAATGTACTGGACTGTTTTAGTGCCTAAAACACAACTGAGTACAATTCATTTCTACTTAACTGTAATTGAGATATTTGTGAATTAGATCAAGTAATACTGAGTGAATATGGGAATTTTTGTATTATTCCTCACCTCCAGGTAATTTAATAAAGGGGCTCACTATAGCTTTATTGCTCATTCAGCTTCTCAAAACTCCCAAATGCTTGCTCTCCAACATTGCATACTCATGGATGAGACATGCATAGTGATAAAAATGTGAAAAGTCAACAGACATAAATGCCAGAATATAAAATTAGTTATTTTATGCATTTAAATGATTTCATTTTCACATATTTTCTAGTATTAGTGCACTCTGCTCACATTTTTTTGTGCATTAAATTACAAATAAAATCTCAGCTTGTGCCTTATATTGTGACCCCGTACTGCAGAATATAATTTACATGCATTTGAGAGACGTTCTTATGCTGGGTATACATGCTCAGTTTGCAGCTTTATTTGCCTTTTTGGTATTTCATGACTTAGCTGACGACAGAACTAGGAATGTATGCTCATAGTTTCTTGAGCGGGTTATTTATGATGAAGTGATATAGAGCGTGCACCACATGTCCTCGTACTGTTGAAGTGTGCACCGTGAGCAAAACAGCTGATGGGACAGGAGAGTGTGTTTTACTGACATATAGTCTAACAACATCTCATCAGACCGCAGTTCACAGTTGTTCCTCTGAAGCTCATACTGTCTGATCCTACAGTTTTCGTTGTCCTGTGCATGCAGCTGACTGTGTGGCCGTCACTCTGAGTGTTCTGTGCATTTTTATCCACAGGTGAATGTTGACGAGCTGTGATACTGAAGCTCAACAGAAGGGGAGAGTGTATTTTGTTTCTTTTGCTGTAGTTTCTTTTTGGTTTGTCACTTGCTTTATGAATTTGTATGCACTGATTTGCTGTGGGGCTTGTCCATTCTGTTAAGGTGAGCTTTATTACGGTGTTTTTGTAACTGTGGGTATTTAATTGGTAAACTGTTGAGACCATTCTTTAGAATGTTTTAGGATCAATGACTTCTGTGTAAAATAAGTGTTTTATTTTGGTAAGTCATGTCTTTCAGTAGTACTGAACCTGTGTTTCCTTGAGTAGCACCTGAGGGTGTGTGGTATTCCCTGGGTGCGAGTCCTGCTACATTTGGTTTACTGAAGAACAGCAAAAAAGAAAGAACAGTCAGGTTTACATGATAAACCTAATTTTTTACATGCAAAATTTCATATTCACAAATGTAAGTTCTCATGCAAAAAACTTTTTTTTATTATTATTATTTTAGGAAGGAAATGGAGCATTATATTGATACTATACGAGTTTCTATGAAACAAAAACCAATTAAAATTCTGACCCCTGGCCCCGCCCCGCCCCGCCCCGGTCCCCGTCTCTCACTCCTTCGGCAGATTATCCACGGAATGATCGACATACAGCGCGAGATTCGCAACGGACCCCGCGCCTCAATCCGCACACTTCCCGAGTCCCGCGAGGCTCTAAAACACATCTCAAACGCGTAAAGCCTGCTTTCTTTCTCTTCTTTGGATGTTTTATGGCGGTTATCAGACCAGCTTAAAGCCTGCTTTAACGAGCGCGATACAAAATAACGCCACACATTCTCCTACTGTCCGCGGTACTGTTACTTTTGATTGGCAGAGTTTGCAGCCAATCGAAGCGTGGCATCGCCTGAGGAGTGTTGCTCATTGAGCCAATCGAAGGCGCGTGAGGGCGGGGCTTCCCGCAGTTTCCAATCTTTGGAAAAGTTGTGCAAAACGGAAATGGAAAAACAAACGGCGAAATGCGCGATTTCTTCTTCCCGGTCACTCTTGAGATATTTACTTACACGTCTGCAGTGTTGAAGAGCAGTGCTGCTGGTGACAAACCGAGAACAGAGTGAACTTAATGAGTCGTTCAGGACGTTCCTTTATTAATCGTCGCGGTGGGATCGTTTAATCTGCTCACGTTAAATGCATGGGCTTGTGATCGCACGTGCTGCGTGTGGAGATGTTTGTATGGAGCGCGCTGCTGTTGGTCGCGCGAGCTCTTGTCATTAATGCAGCATTATCCATTGATCATCAGCGCAGAAAAGGTTTCTAATTTCATGTTCTTATTAAATCTCAAAGTAAATATCTGTTGTTTTGGGGGGGGGGGGAAATAAAGAACAGACAGTAGATTTTATAGTTTTTTTTCTTTCTCAGAGATGAGGCGCGGTATCAGTTCTTCACAGCAATACCCAAAGGACGTCATCTCAGGCCACGCCCCATACACCTTATTTGGTCAGTGGGCGGGGCAGAGAAGCGCCAGGCATGCTTCACAGCGGGTAAGATTTGCCCTGATATCTGTCAATCATTCAGCTGTCATATTTCTGTTGTGTTTTTGATCTGGCTGCTGATCTGATGTGTGTTTCATTCAGAGCGAGACGAAGCCTTCAGCGTTTGGAGTCTCCTTCCACAAGTGCGCTCAGGTGTGATTGTCCCTGTGTTCATAGACTGCTGTGTGTGTGTGTGTGTAAATGAGTGTTTGTTGTTTATTTATTTATAAACCACAATTAAAACAACTTAACATTGATCAATGCGCTGTACAATCTCTAAATAAAAATTACACAGTATTGATTTTCAGACAAACAATGACCAAAAACAAATGTGAAAAGTCCATGGTTAGGGTGTGAGGCATCCTTTATGATGTTTCTTGCCCTGCCCAGGCAGCGCTTGTGATAGATGTTCTCAATGGAAGTTAACTGGGTGCCGGTGATCTGTTGAGCAGTTTTCACCACTCGCTGGAGTGCTTTGCAGTCAGATGCAATTGCTGTACCACACTGAGATGCAGTTTGTGAGTATGCTCTCAATGGTACAGCAGTAGAATTCCACAAGGATCCTGGGATTCAGGTGAACTTTCTTAAGGCTCCGTAAGAAGTAAAGGCGCTGCTGTGCCTTTCTGACCAGGGTGGAGGTGTTATGGGACCAGGTGAGATCATCAGAGATGTGGATGCCAAGGAACTTGAAGCTCGACACACGCTCCACTACAGCTCCGTTGATGTAGATGGGTGTGTGTGCATGACTCCTAGTCCGCCTGAAGTCCACAATGATCTCCTTTGTCTTCTGGGTGTTTAGTTCCAGATTGTTGGTGGCACACCACACAGCCAGGTGCTGCACCTCATCCCTGTAGGCTGACTCATCGTCATCTTTGATCAGACCTACCACCGTGGTGTCATCTGCAAATTTGATTATGGTGTTGGAGGAACGCAGGAACGCAGTCATGTGTGAATAAGGAGTACAGGAGAGGGCTCTCATCTTTTGTGTAACATTTCCGTCACACGCTTGAGGCATTCAGCCAATCACAACGCACTGGATAGCTGGTCAATCACTGAGCACACCTCGCTTTTCAAAGAGATGAGCTTTGTAAAAAATCAATGTGTTTCAGAAGGCGGGGCATAGAGGAGAAACAATAATGTACAGTATGTGGAAAATAATGTTTTTTTTTTTTTAACGTAAACTGCATAAATACATTTCATTACACCAAATGCACAAAATAATGTTCTTTTTAGCAACATCATATGACCCCTTAAAAGATTCAGATCATCAAACAAATTTTAATAATATACTTTGTGTAACATTACAATTTGTTTGATCTGAATCATTCAAGTCTGACAAATATGCAAAAAATTAAAAACAGGACGGGGGCACAATCTTTTTCACAGCACTGTATATGAGTGTGTGTGTGTGTGTGTGTGTGTGTGCTGGTGTGTGTGTGTGTGTGTGTGTGTGTGTGCTGGTGGATGTATTTGAGTGTGTAAATGTGTGTGCTGCAGGTGGACTCGGCGGGCAGTGTGTCTGCGCAGGTGCAGGTGCGTCTCGAGGTCAGTAACCCGCAGGAGGGTCGTGACCTTTCGCAGCTCTGCATCCGTGACTCTGTGTCTGGGGTCACTCTGCTGCAGACCAATGGCAGCGTCCAGGAGAGAGGTTTCCAGACCTTCAGCGCCGACTCACTGCACGGTACAAACATCACTCTGAAAAAATACACTAGAATCTGTTTATATACTTACAGATCAGCCTGTAAATTTACACTTTAAAACAGTAATTAAAAAAACAAAAACAAACGTTAAACTCCAAACGACTTTTTTTTGTGTCAAACACCATCATAACACACACAATACTAAAATAACACAATAAACATTCATTCAACAACATGCATTGTAACAAAACCACTGTTTATTTTCAGTAAATATTTTATTTGCTTCCAGAAAATGGTAAATTCAACAGTATTTTAATGTAACTTTTTTTAGCAGTGTAGACTTAAATTGCAATCATACATATTTTTTACAGTGCACACACACATTTATCTTACTATGTACATAAGCACATCATAGACTTATAATATAGCCATAGATATGTCATAGACCAAATCATAGCTGAGAAAACACAGACACACACACACAATGTAGAAAACAAACATATACTCACTGTGTGTGTGTGTGTGTGTGTGTGTGTGTAGCTGGCTCTCAGTATGTGGTTTCGTACAGGATGAGTGTGAAAGGAAACAGAGACTCTGAACTCTCAACAGAGATTCTCAATCTCCCAGCGTTTCTGACCTTCTCCAACGCCACTCAGGTATCCACATCCACTCCTGTGTGTATCTGTCTGTCTGTTACTCGCTGTGCATGCTGGGATGTGTGTGTGTGTGTGTGATAACTTGGACCTTGATGATCCTGTCATTGTTGTTTTGTTTATGGAAAATAATATGATGAATTTGATAAATTTTATTTCAGAATGATATTCATCTGTTTGGTCCAGTGATTGCCAATTTCACTGTGAGGATAAACACAACTGAACAGGTACACAAACACTTTCTCTCTCTCTCTCTCTCTCTCTCTCACAAACACACACACACAGGCCCACACTCCCATGTAACCAGCTGCTGTTGCTGGTGTGTGTTTGTGATCTGTGTGTGTGTGTGTGTGTGTGTGTGTGTGTGTGTGTGTGTGTGTTTAATCTGTGTGTGTGTGGGGCAGGCTGGTGCGGATCGCTCTCTTCTCCTCGTGGGATTCATGGTCTCATTTCTCCTGACGCTCCTGTTGGCGTCTCTGGGTGTGGTCAGTGTGAAGTACCTGCGGCGCAGACGACTGCAGAGCTGCGCTCCACACACGGTCAGTTCAATCCAGTCACAGCGCTGAGTGTGTAGTTGGCCCCATCAGCGCATGCATGGATGAAGTGCATCTGGGAATGATTCTGCTGTTTGTTCATTTCTAGAGACGCAGCATCAACGAAGAGGCGGGGCCATATGAGTGTGACATCACTGCTGCAGCCAATGAGGAGGCAGCATTTGAGGATAAGTTTGTGGATATTGTGATGTTGGAAGATCCACAAAACATGATTCAAGTGCTTGACAGGTGAGTGAGTGTGTGTGTGGCTGTGGTGTGTGTGTGTGTGTACAGGTTTATGTATCCTGGTGGGGACTTAAACCTGAATACACACAGACTCAAGGGGACTCGTATCACGGTGGGGATCTAAATTGAGGTCACCATGGATAACAAAGCTTATAAACCATACAGAATGAGTTTTTTTGAGAAAGTAAAAATGCACAAAGTTTCCTGTAAGGGGTAGGCTTAGGTGTAGGGTTGGTGTAGGGTGATAGAATATACAGTTTGTACAGAATAAAAACCATTACGACTATGGAGAGTCCCCATAAACCACAAATGCAAGTGTGAGAGATTGAGACTGTGAGAGTGTGAGTGCGAGAGTATGTGTGTGTGTGTGTGTGTGTGAGAGTATAAAGGTGTCTCTCTGTCAGTCTGCAGGTGTCGAGTGTGTTGCGTGCGGCGGTGTGGGTGGAGCGAGTGCGGGTACAGATGTTTAAGGGGCTGCTGTCTGTGTTGCTGGCGGGTGTTCGGGCGGCGGGGCATCTGAGTGATCCGGGCGAGAGGCGTGTTTTGGGGGTCATTAATGGGCAGATCGTGGGCATGGAAGGGAAAGTCCAGGAGGAGCATATGGCGCGGATGGCAGCGCTCGCCGCTCAGTGTAACCTGGAGACGCAGGAGGAGATGGAAACACAGCAGCACAAACACATGAGCGAAACGGCACACGCAGAACGACTGTTCCAGCACGCGCCGCTACCGCAGGTGATGCTCTTCTGAACAATCATGTTTTCCCAAAAATGTATCTGAATTGACTTTATGGTTAAAACGAGAACAAATATCTGTGTCCTATTGAATCAAGTTTATTTTTCTGGCCCCTTTGGCAGAAGTTTTTTAAAGCATAAAACCACTTAATTTTTATTCTTTTTTTCCAGAAAACAAAACTTTTTATCATATGTTGTTTTAGTTCTCCAGTAAATATATCTTGATTAAAAGGGGTCATATGATGCAAGTTACAAGCTGTTTGTGCGCATATGTGTCCCTGCAGCACAGAAGCAGTCATCAGTAGCACAGGTATATTTGTAGCAATAGACAACAATACATTGTATGGGTCACAATTATACATTTCTCTTTTATGACAAAAATCATTAGGATATTAAGTAAATATCATGTTCCATTAAAAGATTTTGTAAATTTTCCTACCGTAAATATATTAAAACTTGATTTTTGATCAGTAATATTCATTGCTAAGAACTTTATTTGGACATTTTTAAAGGCCATTTTCTCAATATAGTTGTAGACCAAATATTGTCCTAACAAACCATACATCAATGGAAAGCGTATTTATTCAGCTTTCAGATGATGTATACATCTCAGACCCTTATGACTGGCTTTGTGGTCCAGGGTCACATATAAGATGCGTAAAGTTCCAAAGACTAAATAAAGCCTCAAACGGAAAGAGATATTCTTTATGAAAGTTAAGACTGTGCACACCCTCCTAAAACACCTCGTTTAAACATGTCTACGTCACTGTGTGGAAAGATTTGCATAACACCGCCCAAATGTTTACACAAGGAAAGAAGGTGTAACTTTTATTCTCGCTGTAGTATTGTTGTGGAGACGCTGTGTGTTTCCAAATATGGTAAGGGGTGTAACATTTCAGTCACAAGCTTGAGGTATTCGGCCAATCACAACACACTGGATAGCTGGCCAATCAGTGCACACAGCGCTTTTCAGAACAATGTGCTTCATAAAAATCGACGTGTTTCAGAAAGGTGGGACAGAGACGAGCAATAATAATGTACGGTGTGTGGAAAATAATTTTTTGAACCTTAAACTGCCTAAACACATTGTATTACACCAAATACACAAAATAATGTTAATTTTAACATCATCATATGACCTCTTTAAGAATGTTTTGATATTTGTACTGAAAATCAAGACAGAAATTCTAAGTAAGAACATGATGTGTGATATGTGGTATGTTAACAGGACGTGCTGGAGGCTCGTTCTCTACTGGAGAAGCTGCATAAGGAAGAGCTGAAGCGTCTGCAGAAGCGGCTCCTAGTCAGGCATGAACACGCATCTGCGCAGGCACACAGGCAGCAGGCGCTGAGGCGGCGCTTTGAGCTGCACAAGATCTTCGGTGAGGAGCTGGAGGAGGCCGCTCGGACCGGAGAGCTGGAGAAAAGCACCGCAGACAAACTCTTGTTGCAGTACTACAGCCGTCAGGTGGGCTGACCATCAGTCTGACATCTGTACCGACTGCTCTGGTGTTTCTAAGTTGAAGCTTGTTTGCTGTATGGGTGGCGTGAGCTCATAGTCAGGCTGCTGGGTGAACTGGAAATGCGCTGGTGCTGCAGTGTTTTCCAAGCACTAAATCATTCTCTCTTCTGTTGTTAAGTTGAACAAGAGACCTGACTTTGATTTCCATGCATCTGTTTTTATGAGAATTTGCATTTAATAAATACATATAAGTTCAACAGTGTCTAAGTCAAGTCAGAAACCATGTAATTTCTAACATTCTGGGAATGTCATAAATGTGTGCTGTGGCTCTGCCCCAGGACGCTCTGGAGGAGGTGCTTGATGTACTTCTGGCCAATCAGAGAGCACTGCTGGCCGAGCGACACGTGCAGCGCCGCTTCCTGCTGCAGAGTTTCCAGAGTCTTCAGGCCGTGACTACTGAGGCATTCAGCAGCAGCGCTCGACGCATCAGAGATGCACAAACACACGGGTACATCCACAAAACAAAAAACAAAATTACACACAAAAAACAAACCTCACCATCACACGCTACATACCACACCATCACACACACTACATACCACACCATCACACACTACATACCACACCATCACACACACTACATACCACACCATCACACACACACACATACCACCACCACCATCACACACCCTACATACCACACCATCACACACACTACATACCACACCATCACACACACTACATACCACACCATCACACACTACATACCACACCATCACACACCCACACATACACGACACCATCACACACCACACCACTACATACCACACCATCACACACAAAACAACCCACACACACACCATCACACACTACATACCACACCATCACACACTACATACCACACCACACACACACCCTACATACCGCACCACCACACACCCTACATACCATCAACACCCCATACCCCACAACACCCATTCACCACACCATCACACACACAACACCACACCATCACACATCACCCATCACACACCCCATCACACACCATCACACACCTACATACCACCCATCACACACACGTAATACAAACCCACCATCACACACCACCATACCACACCACATCACACACACACTACATACCCACCATCACAACACACATACCTCCACACCATCACACACCATCACACACCCTACATACACACACCCTACATACCACACCATCACACACCCTACATACCTGCCACCACACACACACTACATACCCACCATCACACACCCCTACATCACACCACCACCACCACCCTACATACCACACCATCACACACTACATACCACACCATCACACACCAATACCCACCCATCACACACACTACATACCCACCATCACACACTACACCTCACCACCTACACCCTCCCCATACCACACAAGACACACACAAACCACCACCATACACACCCACCATACCACAAACCACACCCTACATCACACCATCACACCCTACACCTCACCACCCCCACACACCCATACACACAAAAAAACACCAAACACAACAACACACTACATACCACACCATCAACACACTACATACCACACACACCACACACACACTACAAACCACACCATCCAACCCTACATACCACACCATCACACACCAATCCACCCTACATCACACACCACCACATACCACACCATCACACACACTACATACCACACACACATCACACAAACACACAAAAACCACACCATCACACCTACACCACACCATTCACACACAAACAATACCACAAAATCACACACACCACACCACACAAAACCACCACAACACACAAAACATCCACCCAAAACACACACACTACAAATAAAACACCAATCACACAAACAACACACCATCACACAACACTAAAACCACACCAAACAAACCTACAAACCACACCCATCACACACAAAACAACCACAAAACAAAAAAAAAAACAAACCACACCAACACACAACAAACAATACAACACCAACAAAACACACACTACAAAAACAAAAACACACAAAACATAAACACACCCCAAAAAAAAAACACAAACAAAAAACACAAACCAAAACAAAAAAAAAAAAAAAAAATAAACACAATACCACAACAAAAAACAACAAACCAAACAACAAAACAAACAACAAAACCACAAAACACAAAACAACAAACAACAACCACAAACAACAAAAACACAAAAAAAAAAAACTCCAAAAAAACACACAAACACACAACCCACAAACATACAAAACACCAAAACACAAAACCAACATACCACACCATCAAAAAAACACACCCAACAAAAAACAACACAACTACAAACACACCAAAACAACACACAAACAAACATCAAAAAAAAATCACACAACACACACCAACACACACACAAAAACAACACACAAAAAACACAACCAAATACACAAAAAAAAACAAACAAAATCAAAAAAAAAAACAAAAAACACCCAATCACACAACACTACACCTACCAAAAACCAAAACACACACAAAACAAACCAAATAAAAAAACACAAAAAAACAAAAAACAAAAAAAAAACACACCAAAAAACAAAACAAAACACTACAAAATACACACCAAAAAAAAACACAAAACAAAAAAAACCACACCAAAAAAAAAAACACAAACAAAAAAAAACAAAACAAAACACCACCACACACACCAAAAAAAACCAAAACAAAACACTACAAAAAAACACCAAAAAAACAAAACTACAAAAACAACAAAACAAAAACAACAACACCCCAAAAAAAAAAACACTACAAACACAAACAAAAAAAAAAAACACACAAAACACCAACAAAAACAAAAAACACAACTCAAACAAAAACCAAAAAAAACACACACAAACAAACCTCGCCAAACACACACACCCAAAACAAAACAAACAAAAAAAAAAAACTGGGAAACACATAACACACAACATACCAACCAAACACAAACAAAAAAAACAAAAACAAACACCCTACAAAAAAAAAATCAAAAAAAAAAAAAACGGGCCTCAAACAAAAAACAAAAAAACAACAAAAACAAAAACAAACAACAACAAAAAAACAAAACAAAAACCCAAAAACCAAAAACAAAAAAAAAAAAACAACACACAACAACCCACCAAAAAAAACACACAAAAAACCCCCCACTCAAACAAAACACACTACATAAACAAAACCATCACACACAAAACAAAAAACACCATCACACACACTACAAACACACACCACACCAAACACACACTAAAAACCACACCAAAACACACAAACTACAACCACACCAAAACACACACAAACAAACACCACACCATCACACACACTACATACCTCGCCATCACACACACTACATACCACGCCATCACACACCCTACATACCTCGCCATCACACACCCTACATACCTCGCCATCACACACCCTACATACCTCGCCAAAAAATCACACACAACCTACATACCTCGCCATCAACACCAACTACATACCAACAACATCACACACACAAACAACCTCACCATCACAAACCTACAACATCACAACACCATCACACACACTACATACCACACCATCACACACACACTACATACCACACCATCCACACACACTACATACCACACCATCACACACACTACAACCACACCATCACACACACTACATACCACACCATCACACACACTACAACCACACCATCACACACACTACATACCACACCATCACACACACACACTACATACCACATCATCACACACACACACACTACATACCACACCATCACACACACACACACACACTACATACCACACCATCACACACACACACACACTACATACCACACCATCACACACACACACACACACACACACACACTACAACAACACCATCACACACACTACAACCTCATGATCACACACAATCTTTCACAATGTCTACACTTCATGTGTTAAAATGAGAGGATTCGTGAACATGCAAATTTCATCACTGCTGTAAGTGGAATCACCTCCGATTGGCCATTGTGTACCAGAAATCACTAGCTATGCCTGTGATTGGCTACATTTGCACAATGCTTTAAATGTGTTGTAAATAGAAACTGCCTATGCTTGCGCATGTTAATCTTTTTAAAGGGGTCATATGATGCAATTTAAAATTTTCCTTTCTCTTTGGAGTGTTACAAGCTCTTGGTGCATAAAGAAGATCTGTAAAGTTGCAAGAACTAAAGTCTCAAATCCAAAGAGATATTCTTTATAAAAGTCGTCAACCCCTCCTACCTAAAACAGCTCATTCTAACACGCCCCCACGTCTACGTCACAATGTGGGAAGATTTGCATAACGCCACCCAAATGTTCATGCAAGGAAAGAAGGCATAACTTTTATTGGGGGAAGTTGTGGCCTAATGGTTAGAGAGTTTGACTCCTAACCCTAAGGTTGTGGGTTCGAGTCTCGGGCCGGTAATACCACGACTGAGGTGTCCTTGAGCAAGGCACTGAACATAAATGATACCCACTGCTCCGGGTGTGTGTTCACGGTGTGTGTGTGTTCACTGCTGTGTGTGTGCACTTTGGATGGGTTAAATGCAGAGCACCAATTCTGAGTATGGGTCACTATACTTGGATGTATGTCATGTCACTTTCACTTTTATTCTCTCTGTTGCTGCTGGTGTCATGTTATGGAGTCGCTGTGTGTTTCGTTGTGAAAGCGAAACTACTTTGTTTGGTCTTCCAAAAGAGGACACAACTAGAAATCAGTGGTTCAGTTGTATTTACAACACTGTTCCAGAACAGTTCAACCCAAATATTCAGATGTGTGCTGTGCATTTTAAGGAGGACAAGGACTGTTTCCTGAACGTGTGAGAGTAGCCTACAATGCCGGTATCTGTTTCTATAAAGTGGGGCATTTCCACCTTTGTGAGGACAGTCTGGCGCTTCTGACTCACAGTCTGTAGGTACGTTTTCATGGATTTTCCACTGATGATTCAAATGCGAGTTTTGAGCAGTGTAGAGTTACTGTTAGAGCTTGTTGTTTGTCGTTTCTCCGATCACAAATGCAGAGATGGTTTTATGTTTATGCAGCGCGATACGAAACACAACGTGTAAAAAGGTGGTGTAAGTCATTATAATCATTAATTATGTCCCCACTGGATGTAACAACTGCCTCGTTTGTAATGCTTTTTATTGGTTTTTGTCTTGTCGTGCCAAGACACATCAGTAAGGGGCGTAACATTTCTATCAAATGTTTGAAGTATGCACTGGATAGCTGGCCAATCAGCGTACACCTCGCTTTTCAGAACGATGAGTTTTGTAAAAATCTACGCGTTTCAGAAAGGCTGGACCTAAAGGAGAAGCAGTAATGTACAGTATGTGGAAAATAATGTGTTTTTTGAACCTTAAACTGCATAAAAACATTGCATTACACCAAATACACAAAATAATATTCTTTCAGCAACGTCATATGACCCCTTTAAAGAGATACTCCACGCCAAAATGAAAATCTCCGTTATTTTTGTTTTCTTCGCTTACAAAAAGTGTTCCCGTCGCTTCATATAACCCAGATTGCACGTCTGATGGCAGATGGAGTATTCTGACGATGTCTTTCATACCTTTCCTGGACCTTGACACTGTTATTTACTTAGCAGACTATGGGACAGCCACAAGCCTTCAGGTTTTCATCCAAAATATCTTAAATTGTGTTCCGTAGACGAACTGAGCTTTTATGGGTTTGGAACGACATGGGGGTACGTGATTAATGACAAAATTTTCATTTTTGGGTGTAGTATCCCTTTAACATTAATATTAGTTCTTTCTGCTTTTGTGCAACAGATAAATAACAATTTATGATTTAGACATTTTATGTTTAGATATTTATATTTTGCGGGGGTCCCGCAAATCATTTTATTCTGCCCCATCCCACCCACACCTGCACTCGCCCATCAAGAGTTGTCACGCGCAGCACCCTGTTGCATTGGGTCTCACGAGTCCGACGGTACATACTTCATCACACGTTAGCTGTGCTGTACTACAAAATGTTAAATTCTGAACTAAATGTGATCCACAATATTACTGTATTTTGTGTGTGTGTGTGTGTGTGTGTGTGTGTGTGTGTGTGTGTGTGTGTGTGTGTGTGTGTGTGTATAGGGAGTGTGGTTTCTCTCAACAGTGTTCCGATGTTCATTTGGAGATTCTGCGGGTAAAACAGAATTTAGAAGAAAGTGTGACTCGTGAGCGAAGCACCATCCGCTGTGACATCATCAAGAAGAGACGGCAGTTGCTGTCTGAGAAGGTGAGTGTGTGTGTGTGTGTGTTTTAGCTGTTTTAAGGTATAAACCTGTATTATTAGCCTAATCTTTGCTATTTTGACAGATAAAAAAAATATATATATATTCCAAAAAATATATTTAATTCACCAACAAGAGCCACAATAGCTTATTTTTCAAGTGCAATGTATGGACAGTTAATACTTACAAAATACAAACACTAATGTACCTTGCTGTTAGTGTTTGCTAGTAACACTGAATAAAACAAAATCACATCTTATGATTTTAAAGCATATTTACTTAGAATTAAGTAAATTTAGAAAACATTACAAACATTACAAAAAACAATATTGAAAAACATGAAATTAACAGCAATATCCCTGCTAGGTCAAATATAAAAAAAAAAAAAAAAACACTAGAAGTGTATACTGTATTAATGAAAAACATCAAACAATAGCTACATTGCAAACTTGAATTCTGAAAAAGACTAAATTCACACAGCAATGACATTTCTATCCATCTCAAAACATTTTAAGTGCATAGTAACAATGAGGAAAAGACACAAAACGATGTAGTACACATGCCAGACCAGCATGTGGCGCTGTAATTCTGCCATAGAGACACATTAAGAACGGAGAAGACATGGACTATGCGCATAAACCTTGCGCTTGGTATACAAACGAACATAGAACAATACATTTATTAATTTGTGTTAATGTTAATTAATAAGACAATTGTTCAGTGTTTGTTCATGTTTTTGTTGCGCTTACGTGACGTAGTAGTGTTTGACTAGGGACGAGACGTGGGCTGATGACCTCATCATTTCAGAGAATATATACGGATTTGTGGTCCACATGAAAATGCAAAGGCGGCATTTTTGAATTTATCCACTCTGGGACCCAGATTAAAAAATATCGGTTTCACTCTCCCAAAACGCCGGATCTGTGTGGACGAAACAACTATACGATACAAAATGTATGCATATACAGCGAAACGCGCCTCCGTGTGGACGGGGCCTTGAAGTGCATAAGGTAGTAACAATGAAGAAAAATCAACATTACAAAAAATATATTAAAGAACATGAAATTCCCAGCAATGACTAGGTCAAAGATTTCCGTGGACAGCAAATTAATCCGTGGTAGGCAGATCTTAAACTCAACAGTGACATTTTCCCGTGACTTTCTTTAAAAATTAAATGATGTCTGTACATCCAGTGATTAAAGGCTGCTTTACCAGCTATTTTCCATTATCTTGTTGCTGATTTCTTCTGAGCGCGATTCTGACACCCCTCCCCCTCTCCACCGGAAAAACTCGTAGAATCACGAACGTATATAAGCGGCAGGAAAAATATAAACGTTAAAAAAGGAAACCTAGGAGAATCAATTAATTGTGAACAACTTATTACCATTGTGTAAATAATATGTAATCATGTAATCCATAAAAAAGTAACTGTAGTCTGATTACGAGTATTTTAAAAAGTAGTTTACTCTAATTACAAGTACTTGAGATTTGGAATCTGATTACGTAATCCAGATTACATGTAATCCGTTACTACCCAGCTCTGCTGATACCAGTGAAAATCCACCGTTCTCGGTACCAAAGCTCATTAAAAAATTTGACTATACTTTAATTCAAACTGTGTAAATATTTAATTTTAAAGGGCTTTTGAAAACATTTTAGAGTTATTCAGCAAAGAATAACATCTAATTTTTTTTTTTTTTTTTTTTTTAAACGGCATATATATGCAAATTCCTTTTCTGCCAGCAGGAGGCGCTTGTAGCGCGCGAGAGAGGTTTCCTCAGTAACGGCTGTAATCAAATAATCACTCCTTTCCTTAATTCCTCCTTTGATGTAGTCATGTCTCAGTGCTTTTCTGAAGAGATCGCATCTACACACCTTTCGAATAGCGCATCAAGAACCGGGTTGACCGGACACTCGGTACCACCGGTACTTAAAAAAACCTGGTACCGTAATGTTTTCATTTTTTTAGTACCGACTTGGTACCGAAGTACCGGGTCTTTTGACAACACTAGTCCTACGTGTTGGATGTTGTTTGTATAACTGTCTACGACAGACACAGGCTTTTAAACATAGGTTCCTATGTCTCACAACGCAATCCGGACTTTGAGTTCTTGAACGCCGGCGCTTTGTTTACAGACACCGCATCAGAGCCCCTTGTCTGGGCCAAACGGTCGCAACCAAGGTATCGCCGCTGGAAGAGAGCCAGCGTCCTTGTCAGACTCAGATGTCGTCCACTCCAACCTCCTCTCCTAACCATTTTGCTGGCTAAAGTTCAGTCACTGGACAACAAACTCTGTGAACTGCTGCACGTATCTCATACCATCGAGAAACAAGGGACTGCTGCATTATTTGCCTCACAGAAACCTGGATGTCTGCAGTGGTTCCAGACTCAGCCATCGAGCTTACGGGGTTCTCCGTGCACCGCTCGGACAGAACGAAAGAGCTCACAGGGAAAAGCAGAGGTGGGGGCGTTTGTTTCTTTATCAACAACTCGTGGTGTGATGAAAGGAACCTACACTCTATTAAATCCTTCTGCTCCCCTGATCTGTTTCATATGCTTCTGTCGACCATTCTGGCTACCGAGGGAATTCACCGCGGTCATAATCACCGCTGTTTACATTCCCCCTCAAGCCAACACAGACCAGGCACTCAAGGAACTGTATGGGAATATAAGTGAGCAGGAAACCGCGTACCCAGATGCAGCGTTTATTGTTATGGGGGACTTTAACAAAGCCAACTTCAGAACAATAGCTCCAAAATATTTTCAACACATCACCATCAACACGCGCGTGGTGATCGTGCACTGGACCACTGCTACTCTCCTTTCCGGGACGCCTACAAATCTCTCCCACGCCCACCTTTCGGCAAATCGGATCACTCTTCCATTCTGCTGCTGCCTGCTTATAGGCAGAAACTGAAACGGGAAGGTGAGCACCCTGACTAAATGGTGTCAGGAGAACCACCTCTCACTCAACATCGACAAGACCAAGGAGCTGGTGGTGGATTTCAGGAGACAGAGCAGAGAACACACACCCATCACCATCGACAAGACACCTGTGGAGCGGGTAAACAGCTTCAAGTTCCTCGGTGTTAACATCAGTGAGGATCTCACCTGGTCTACACACACTGATGCAGTGGTGAAGAAGGCACATCAACGCCTCTTCTTCCTGAGACGGCTGAGGAAGTTCAGAATGAGCCCCAGCATCCTCAGATCATTCTACACCTGCACTATAGAGAGCATCCTGACGGGCTGCATCACTGCCTGGTTTGGAAACAGCACCGCTGGAACCGCAAAGCTCTGGAAAGGGTCGTGCGAACTGCCCGCCACATTGTTGGAGGTGAGCTTCAGGACATCTACACCAGGCGGTGTATAAGGAAAGCTCGGAGGATCATCAGTGACTCCAGCCATCCGTCCCACAGACTGCTCTCTCTGCTGCCTCTGATGCATTTCATACAATAATCTACCTGCTACCACTGGATACCATCCAATGCACATCCATGACATTTTGTGTATCCAGTTCATGTATAATCTGTTGTACCTTAGCATACTTTTATGTGTGTATATGTCTACATAGTGCAGAATGTGTACATACTGTGTATAGTGGATAATGTGTAGTGCTAACTGTATGTATGTCTAATAGTACACTCTGTGTACTGGCATTGTCGTCTGTTGAAGTCTGTATGGTTATATGCAAATTGTTTCTGCAATTTCTGGAGCACGCTCCCAAGAATTTCACTCACTAAGGCACATGTGCTGTGGTGATGTGACAATAATAGTGACTTGGAAACAAACGCTCCTCAAAAGATCCTGATGATCAGATTTGAGACTCTAAAACATGATTGATGGAGAATCAAGTAAAGCTGAGCTGCTTCAGTCCAGTAAGAGTTCATCTGGAGATATTACTGCAGTTATTCTGACCTTTACTTGATCAAAATCA
>NC_056610.1:24315276-24332776 GCF_018340385.1 Cyprinus carpio
AAGAGGTGTTAGTGAGGCCAGCAGGGGGCGCTCACCCTGTGGTCTGTGTGGGTCCTAACGCCCCAGTATAGTGATGGGGACACTATACTGACAAAAAGCACCATCTTTCGGATGAGATGTTAAACAGAGGTCCCGACCCTCTGTGGTCATTAAAAATCCCATGGCACTTCTCGTAAAGAGTAGGGGTGTAACCCCGGTGTCCTGGCCAAACTGCCCCCTTGGTCTTTGTCAATCATGGCCTCCTTATAATCCCCAACAACTGGATTAGCTCTCTCTCTCTCCTCTCCACCTGCAGCTGGTGTGTGGTGAGCGCACTGGTGCCGGTGTCTTGTCCCAGTGGATGCTGCACACTGCTGGTGGTTGAGGAGAGACCCCCCACATGATTGTAAAGTGCTTTGGGTGTACAACAATACACAATAAAGCGTATATAAATGCATCATTCATTCTTTCATTCATACAAATGCGACCTCCGGAGGAAAATTAAATGTACCAATTATCTGAATAATTAAATGTTTAATAATTAAAACAATAAATCAGTTGAATTAATCCACTTATTTTCACAGCATTTTTTAAATTAGGGATGCCACAGTTTTTGACATGTTATGAAAAATGTTAATATGCTGTTTTCATGGTATATTATTCATTTAAATATTGACTTTTATGTAACCATTTCATTGAGTGCTTTAGTCCTTTATAGATTTCATCTGTGCATTTCATACAAACAAACAAACATGTTTAACGTGTGTGTTTCTCTCTCTCTCGCTCTCTGTCTATCTCCCTGTGTGTATGTGTGTTATATCTGTGTGTGTGTTTGTGTGTGTCTCTCTCTCTGTGTGTGTGTGTCTCTCTCTGTGTCTCTCACTGTGTATGTGAATGTGTGTGTGTGTGTGTGTGTGTGTGTGTGTTAGGATCTGGAGTTTACAGCAGCGTTGATCAAAAAGTCTCTGATGTCTGTTCCTGATCTCCACAAAGTCCTGCGGCCTGCTTCCTACAGTACCTGAAGGAGAACTGCTGTCGCTCGTAGACGCACTAGGACCCAGAGCAGGGTAACACACACACACACACACACACACACACACAGAACACAAACAGATGTGTGTCTGAAATTGGTCTGTGTCTGGTCTGAATCATGATGTTGTCTTCTGTAGAGCTGCTTACGGCTGAAACTGAGTGTGTCTTATATCTGATGAGTTTTGATTATGATTACTGTTGTTTTTGACCCGTAGGGAATCAGGAAGCTGCTCGTCTCTGGCAGACCGACTGAGACACGATGTGCTGAGCAGAAATCTTTCTGACACTCCTCAGCACAGAGACAGAGACGGAGACAGGTCAGTCTGATCACGATTCGAAACACAAACCAGTGTTTGAGGCATTAACAGACACTGACTACAAGAAGAAACACTGAGAACATCTCAGCAAACTCACATTCACACACACCTGCTTCGTCCAGCTGTCACGGATCACTCCCATCATGCCGTGTGTTGAGTGTGTGTGTGTGTGTTCCTCAGGTTCCTCAAGAAGCGTCAGAAGCTCCTCGACAAGCTGTTGTCCGGAGCTGGAGGTTCTGGAGTCGCTGAAGAGACTCAGCGTAGACGCCGCCACAGAAGAGAACTTCCTGTGCCAGAACCTTCTGAGGAGACGGAGGCGGGGCCTGAGACGAGGGCCGGTGAGGAGGCGTGGCCTGAGGGTGTTGCTGCTGTTGAGGGGGCGTGGCCTGCAGGCCTGGCTCAGGACAGTCTCGTCCCTACGTGGGATGGTAGTGAAGGGGTGTGTCCTGGGGGTGTGGCTGCAGCCGAGGGGGCGTGGTCTGTGGGTGTGGCTCAGGACAGTCTCATGTCTGCGGAGCGGCTGTTTGTTTTCCGCTGCGTTCCTCCTGCAGCGCAGCAGCACACGCAAACATCTCACTCACGTAAGAAACGCAACTTCCTGAACTTCAAGAAGAGCAGTGTGGCTCCGCAGCCAAACATGTGACACTGCATTGCAAAGCATCATGGGAATGTCATTATGAGTCTTTTGTGTATCTATTGTTGTTTTATCATGGGCGGGTCTGCCGAGAGCTGATTGGTTGCTTCAGCCGTCCAGTGACATCATCCAGATGTGTGTGTTTTTCCTTCACAAACACTCACTCAACTGATCAGGTCAGATGATCGACTGACGCAAAAACAAAAAGACCTTTGACCCGCAGCTTCATGTTTACACTTTTTTTTTTTAATAATCAACCTTTTTATTTTAATCAACCATGATAATTAAAAAAAAAAGCGACATGAAATTAGTTAAAACTGTTTTATTTCTTGGATTCATCTGCCATTTGACTTTGTGTTTTATATAAACTACAGCAGTGTGTTTTTTGTATGACGTTTTGTATGTCTCCCTCATCTATCACACCTGGTTCAGCTCATTAGTGGAGACTGTGCAGCGATGGGGTTCTTCATGGAGAGGTTTGAGAACCCCTGATCTACAGAAACCACAGAATCAGCCTCGGGGGGATCATTTATTTAAAAGCTTTGAGAAATATCATTTGATCAGAACTCTACACAGACGTCTGTGAGTCTTTGGTCAGTGAAGCTCAGAGCTGCTGTGCGTCTTCATCTCCATCTTCATCATCCTCATCATGTTGTTGTTGTTTTGTCCATCACAGCGTTTATTTTCAGCTGGTTCATCAGAAACTAAACGCTCCTGCTGCTTCATCCTGACAGACAGACAGATTAACGCTGCTATTATTATGTTCACATTGATTTAACAAAGATTACATCAGTTACAAACTGATCAATACTTTAAATCAGACAAACGTAGGGAATGTCTGACGTACTTTTCTCTGTTGAAGGCGATGAAATCTTCTGCCAGTGAGTCTAAACTTCTCTGCATGTGCGTCGGCTGAGAAACAGACAGATTTCATACATCAGACTGATGTATTAATAATAAGACCATCAGATTCAAGATAATGTCATCTTAAAATACTCAAAATAATCATTCACTCGCCCTCGTGCCTCTCTAAACCGACTGACTTTCTTTCGTTCTGATGTCTCACACTGGACGGCGACTAAAGCTTTCAAGCTTCAGAAAGGACACAAATCACCATTAAAACGTCTGATGATGATCGGTGTGATTTAAATCATGATTCACTGATCATCGTCCTCTTATCTGTGACCGGCTCCAGATGAATAATTGAACATGATTACAATGCAGGGTTTCTGCAGATCTGAATTCACACTTTTACAAATTAAATCAGAGCAGAAAGTCTCAAATATGTGACTATAAATGTTGCATGTATTGCAAAATATGAACCCCTTCTTAGGTATTTTTGTTTTGTTTTCTAGTGCAAATGTCTAAAGATTCTACACTTCCTGAAGAAGAAAAATGAAGATCGAAAGTCTTGATTTTTGTGAAATTGAACAAAATAAATGTTACAAGAAAAAATACCAACCAATGAGGAATGAAAACTTGTTTTTCTTTTCAATTAAGTTGTTTTTAAGCCCATAGGCAGATATGTTTTTGTTTTCAACAGAAACTTGCTTCATTTTTATCAGTTTCTTATAAAAGAAGACTTCTTGTTTTTGTCATTTTTCTTCTCCAGTAAATGTTATCTTGCTTTAAGAATCTTCAAACATTTGCACTGGAAAACAAGATAGAAATACTGAGGAAGGGCATAATTATTATTATTATTATTATTATTATTTATTTTTTATTTTTTTGCAGTGTGATCAGAAGGTTCATTCCATATTCTAGTGTTTATGAGATATTCAAGCCATAAGCAATTTTTTTTTTTTTTTTTTTTTTTTTTAAGTTATTTAAAATCTAATGGAGATTGGTTAGAAGTTTTGCTAATGCTCATTGTGTTCCTTAAACTTGGTCTTAAAAAGTCTTCAACGTATCTTCATAAAGCAGCTCTAGAGACGATCATATATTACAGTGTTAACAGGCTTCTGTAGAGCGGTGTCAGGTGAAAGTCATGTTTTATTTATTTAAATGACTAAATCTTTAAAGAGTTTTTCTTCCTGTTTATTACTGTGAAGCTGCTTTGAAACATTCTGTATTTATAAAGCCCTACAGAAATAAAGCTGACTTCTCTTAGCATGAAGTGTTTTCTGAACTGGAACAAGTGATTCAAGTGTCAGTCCGAATCAGAGATCACCATGTCTGCCATGAATTTTCTGGTAAGAGCTAGAAAACTCAGTGAATCACGGTCTGTTCCTCACAGGCTGCTGTGGTTTGATGGTGTTTGTGGTGGCGAGTGAATGAGTGTGTGTGTGTGTGTGTGTGTGTGTGTGTGTGTGTGTGTGTGTGTGTGTGTGAATAATGAACCCAACATAGTGCTTCAGGGCATGAACACTCACTCTGACATAGTGTTCTTCTTCTTGTGCAGTGGACGGGACTCCAGGATCATCTCCTCCAGCTCAAACGTGGGGTCGCAGTTCAGACAGTGCTTCTGTGACAGACAGAGAGATCCAGCAGCTCATGACTCGTGATGTTCCTCAGTGAGGGACGCCAGGCTAAAGGCCGCTTACATTTGGAACGAATCCAGGCGGTACGGATTTCTGCAGCACGGCTTCCCAATCCACATCTGCCAGATACGGAGATGCCTGGACCTCAGACAGACTCGACGGGCGACTTGAGGGGTCTCTGGTCAGGAGCTGCACACAAAACAGTCACGTGATCAGTCTGGACCAAAACTGACCAAAGGTGCTGTTCTTTCTCACTATTTTTGCCTTGATTTTCAGTACAAATATATTCAAATATTACTAAGGAATAAAAAAATTAAAAGAATATATTTTCAACTTTTTATCTTACAAATTCTGACTTTTTTTCTTGCAAGTTTATATTTAGCAATTTTGTGTTTGTATGCTGCAGTTCTGACTTTATATCTCAATCCAAACAGTTCTGAGTGTACATCTCATTCTTTTTTTGTTCTTTTTTGTTTCCACCACAGAATAAAAAAAGTAACTGCAACTTTTTGTCTTACAATTCTAACATTTTTCTCTCAATTGTGAGTTTATGTCTCAGAATTCTGCATTTGTCACAATTTTATATCTTGATAAAAGATATATGAAATCATTTATATCTTGATTTTAAATATGCCTTTATTGAGAAAAAAAATGTAAATTGTAAATCAAAATTCACAGTTTTTATATCTTGCGGAAGAAACAAGCTTCCATAAATACCAAATGAAATGTTAATGACATGCAAGATTTCAATATGAAGAAAGTTTATACTTTATACTTAATTTTATTATTTCCCCAGAATCATAAACTCTGCATTGAGAAATTAACATTTTGATTTACCCCATGTGCAAACAATATATTGTCTTGGAAACCATAATAAGCAAAAATGCAGATTATCGAATGAACTGTTAAAAAGGAGTGTGGTCTCAATAATCATGGATTTTACATTTTAAACCATAAATAATGCATGTAACTTCATTCAGACGTGTACATATGTATTCTTTAAGTAAAAAAAATGGAGCATGTCAAAGCTACAGTCTGTCAAAGATTGGCGTTAATAAAAACAGCACTAATAATTCTACTGATTCCCTCTGATTTTTCTCTATTCTCTTGTGTTATATATGTGCCCAGAGCTCCAGAAAGCATGACCGTGGTCTTGTGTTTGTGCAGGAATGATAGCTCTGATCTCAGCGCTAGTGTTCTGATGCAGAAACTCACGCTGCGGATCAGATGCTCCATTCCTGTGCTCCAGACGCAGGAGAAGCGCAGCTGCTGGCCGTGGATGATGCTGAGGACCTCAGCCGCTGCTGTGCTGGAGCAGATCTCAAACGGCCGCTGAAACACCAGACAAATACCAGAGAGATGCCAGAGAAACACCAGAGAGATGCCAGGTAAACACCAGAGAGATGCCAGAGAAACACCAGAGAAACGCCAAAGAAACACCAGACAAACACCAAAGAGATGCCAGAGAAACGCCAGACAGACACCAGAGAGACGCCAGACAAACACCAAAGAAACACCACAGAGAGGCCAGACAAACACCAGAGAGACACCAGAGAGACGCCAGACAAACACCATAGAGACACCAGAGAAACGCCAGACAAACACCAGAGAGACGCCAGAGAGACGCCAGACAAACACCAGAGAGACGCCAGACAAACGCCAGAGAGACGCTAGACAAACACCAGAGAGACACCAGAGAGATGCCAGACAAACTCCAGAGAGACGCCAGAGAAACACCAGACAAACACCAGAGAGACGCCAGACAAACACCAGAGAGACGCCAGACAAACGCCAAACACCAGAGAGACGCCAGACAAACACCAGAGAGACACCAGAGAAATGCCAGACAAATGCTAGACAAACACCAGAGAGACACCAAAGAAACACCAGAGAAATGCCAAAGAAACACCAGAGAGATGCCAGAGAAACGCTAGACAAACCCCAGAGAGACGCCAAAGAAACACCAGAGACACCAGAGAAACACCAGACAAACACCAGAGAAACACCAGACAAACACCAGAGAGACGCCAGACAAACACCAGAGAGACACCAGAGAAACACCAGACAAACACCAGAGAAACACCAGACAAACACCAGAGAGACACCAGAGAGACGCCAGACAAACACCAGAGAGACACCAGAGAGACGCCAGACAAACACCAGAGAAACACCAGACAAACACCAGAGAGACGCCAGAGAGACGCCAGACAAACACCAGAGAGACGCCAGAGAGACGCCAGACAAACACCAGAGAGACGCCAGACAAACACCAGAGAAATGCCAAAGAAACACCAGAGAGATGCCAGAGAAACACCAGACAAACACCAGAGAGATGCCAAAGAAACACCAGAGAGACGCCAGGCAAACACCAGAGAGACGCCAGACAAACGCTAGACAAACACCAGAGAGACGCCAAAGAAACACCAGAGAAACGCCAGACAAACACCAGAGAGACGCCAGACAAACGCTAGACAAACACCAGAGAGACGCCAAAGAAACACCAGAGAGACGCCAGACAAACACCAGAGAGACGCCAGACAAACACCATAGAGACACCAGAGAGACGCCAGACAAACACCAGAGAGACGCCAGACAAACACCAGAGAGATGCCAGAGAGACGCCAGACAAACACCAGAGAGACGCCAGACAAACGCCAGACAAACGCCAGAGAAAAGCCAGACAAACACCAGAGAGACGCCAGAGAGACGCCAGACAAACACCAGAGAGACGCCAGACAAACACCAGAGAGACGCCAGAGAGACGCCAGACAAACACCAGAGAGATGCCAGACAAACACCAGAGAGACACCAGAGAGACACCAGAGAGACGCCAGACAAACGCCAGACAAACGCCAGAGAAAAGCCAGACAAACGCCAGAGAAAAGCCAGACAAACACCAGAGAGACGCCAGACAAACACCAGAGAGACGCCAGACAAACACTAGAGAGACACCAGAGAGGTGCCAGATAAACACCAGAGAGACGCCAGAGAAGCATGAACTTCTCAACATCATTCCTCACTGGCTGTGGGTAAATCACAGTATCTGCTCTAAATATGACAAGCACATTCAGAACTGATACCAGATTCACATTTAGAGGCTGGAAAAATATATATAATTATATTTATATAAGATATATACAACGAAAACAATCCATCTGTATTTTTCATGTATTTTGTTTTAGCTTTGAAATCTGTATGTCAGGATCAATGTGCATCTTAAAATGAAGGGAATCTGGATGAACTCTAAGACGTCTTTCACACTGAGTTGTTATAATACTAATAATAATAATAATAATAATGCAGTTTGTGTTTGTAACTCTGGTTTGAGGTGATGAACGCACCAATCCGTGCAGGAGCTCATATGCAGTGATGCCGAGAGCCCACCAGTCCACAGCGAACGAATATCCCACACCTCCGTCCACGAACGAGACAAACACCTCTGGTGCTGTTACACATACACACACACACACACATGGTTTTTCCACATTCATTTCCCATGACTCATTCCACATCAGCTGTTCCTGCTGGATTCGTCAAACCACTGCTTGTTTTTTTATTGCATTTTTATCAACACAGACTGTGTATATATTTATATATATTCATTCATTTTGTAATTTCAGACATTTCCAGAACTGCACTTTACAGTAATGTCCCATGTGCACTAACTAACAATAAGCAATACATTTGTTACCATAATTATTAATCTTTGTTAATGTTAGTTAATAAAAATACATCTGTTCATGTTAATGTTAGTTCACATTAGCTCAGGTTCATTTAATAATAACACATGCAACTCTTGATTTTAATAATGTACTATTTAATGTTGAAATGAACAAACTAAATATAATAAATACTTTAGAAATATTGTTCATTGTCAGTTTATCTTAACTAATGTTAACAAACAGGATCTGTAAAATGCAAGAACTGTTTGTAATATAAAACCAGCAGTTAACAGTAGGGGAATACAAAAACATGATTTCAGTAAACCTTTTAATCTTATTAATTCAGATAGATTGAGAGTTGGGTTATAGTAATGGGACAGTTCACTAAGAAAAGTATCATCATTTACTCTCCGTCAAGTCGCTCCAAACCTGCACGAGTTTCTTTCTTCTGTTGAGCACAAAAGAAGATATTTTGAAGAATGTCACTGGTAGCCATTAAATCATAGCCACTGACTTTTTTTATGTACTGTTTTTAATACTCTGGTGACCAGAAACTGTTTGGTTAGGATTCTTCATAATACCTACCTTTGTGAAGAAACTCACACAGATTTGGAACAACATGAGGATCAGTAAATGATGACAGAATTTTCATTTTTTGGTGAATGATCTCTTTGAAATATTAATAGCTTTGGTATTAATCATTAAATAATTGTGATGCAGCATATCAGCCACACGTGAACCAGACAGACGAGTGTTTCTGATCTCATTCGGTCAAACTCACCCATGTAGGGTTTTGTTCCTGCCATCGAGGAGACTGTTTCTGAGCCCTGCAGAACCGCGGCCACGTTAAAGTCTGTGATGTGGACGTGACCTACAACACACACACACACACAGACAGCTGCTCTTCAAGAAATAAGATGTGTGACTCATTATCTGAGCTGCTGCGGTCCGTCATCATTATTATTATTTTCTCAGCATTTACTAGTGTAAACAGAGTAACTCACCATGTTCATCCAAGAGAATGTTGTCTGGCTTTATATCACTGGAGAGAACACACACACACACAGCAGTGATGTTTCCTGATCAGTCAGGTTATTTTGACTTAATTGACTTGCGTTTTAGACACAGTATTGACTGTTTTTGCTCAGTTTCGCTGATGAAAATAGTTCCAATCAAAGCCACAGCAGAACTGTTTTGTGTCTCAGAGCAACACAGCGGTGTTTTGTTACTGAAGGAATCCATGTTTTTGAAGTGAGTCATTGATTCAGTAACCCATTCATAAAGACAGTAGTCACTTGCCTTGTTTCTGAATGAATCAGCCATTTGAAAGAATCTGTTGAATCAGTGACTCATTTTAATGGTCATTTGCTGCCACCTACTGTTTAAGTTTCATATTTAAAACTATCATTGCATTTTTTCCAACATTTCTTATTTGTATGTTTAAAAAATATTTAAAACATTAATCTTATAAAATTCTTCATGCATTTTGCAGTGTAAATGCATTTATGGCAGCTCAGCTTCATCACACAGTCTGTGTAAATACATCTAATGCCACTTCTGTGGAAAGATGGAGTTTAATACTGATTTCATTTGAATGGTAACAGCATTACAGTTTCTTATTATTCTAACTGAAATAATGTAAGAATTTGATGTGAAAGATGACTTAATAAGGTCAGTGAAATAAATGATAATTTAAGAAGCAGTGGGAAATGTTCTGTTACATGCAGCAACTCCTTTTCAGTTAATTGTTATTTCTACCTAGTCACAGAGCACTTTATTTTGAGAGTTGTTTAAGCGAGAGAACATCTCTAACTTATTGTAATGTTTAATAATTTTTTTATGTTAAAAAAGATTTTGGGTCGCCGTGATTTTGCCAAGTAAGACATGTTCCTGGATCAACATTATTGTCCAGAAATATAGACTAAACCCAATCTCTACACCTAAACCTAACCCTACCCCTAATTTATTCCTAAAATCAGTGTGAAATGATAGCAGATTAAGAAGGGTGTAGAAGCACCTAACCCTGGTCGTAAGCCTAAAGCAGTTCCCTCAGTTCTGATTGGTTAATTGGAATGTTGTTCCAGGATCAGCAAGAATGTTGATGCAGGAACATGTTGTACTTGGTGAAATCACGCTCACACTTACAAAAAAAACAGAAAACAGAATCGGTCAAGAAGATTGCAAGATGCGTCTCTAATGTGTGTGGAGTGTTTCTCACCGGTGGATGATGTGCGAGCGCTGCAGATAGTCGAGCGCTAACACGAGCTCACAGACGTACAGCTTGACCGTTTGCTCATTAAAGCCAACCTTCTTCTGCAGATGGAAGCGTAAATCACCACCTAACAGCAGATCCACCACCATGAACAGATCCTCCTCGTCCTGAAACGAAAACCTGCAGACAGGAGCGAGTCTGGCTCAACCCTGCTGCTGTTTGATTTCTTATTTCTATAGCGCTTTATACAGTAGAGATTGTTTCAGGTCAGCTTGATGCAAACTTCAGAGTCTGCTATCACTAGTGCTAGTGCTGTAAGTTGAGTCTGTTTGTGACTTTATCACTCAGATTATTGTTATTGTTTTTGTCTCTCTTGTGGAAATGATATGGTAATTCATAGTTTTTAAATTGCAAAAAGCATAAATGTGATGATATTTACATTTAAATGACATGCAATTCAATGTTACACTATTTCGTTTTTGATCACATATGCACCATATAAGCTAACTAGCTGGTACTAGGTGTGACGTTTCTACAGTAACAATTACAAAGCGTTTCAGAGTGTTGTGTGAAAATATGATTATCTCAGTACGAAGCAGGTGAAGGTGATGGAGAGGACAGGTGTGTGGCTCACCACAGGTTGACGAGGAACGGATGTTGGAGTTGTTGCATGACCTGCAGCTCTCTGAGGACGTTTCTGACTTCATCTCTTTCAATGCATTTCTGCTTGTTCATGTATTTCATGGCATACATCTTCCTGGAGTCTCTCCTCTGCACGATACACACCTGCAGATTAATTAATCATAGCATCCAAAGATGGGCTTCTGTCAGTCATACATCACTAAACTCATTTAACATGCTTGACACACGAACACTGGAGGCTTCTGTTTGTTGGCAGAAATGAATTCAAACATGCAGAAATGAGAGATACTGACATGAGCTTTTTCTTCCACTAAAAATATCTCAAAATAATACACCAGTCTTCAGCTTTCCAGACACAAAAAGAGAAGAGAGCGCTAATGCATTACAGCCTCCAGCAGAAACAACTCCATCAGAAAGAGACGAGAGACAGAGCTCAGTTCACTCATTCATCCTTCACTTCACTCGCGCACACACACGCACACACACTTAAACTCTTGTGAGACTCTTACCTTTCCAAAGCTTCCCTTCCCAATGGCTCTGAGAATCTGAAAGTGATCAAAGGAAACTAAAAGAGAAAACAGGAAACACACACATCTCTGTGTGAACAATTGATGTGTTGGGCTCAGATGTGCTCAGGATTAAACTGTGAGTGTGTGTTGCAGGCATCATGCACTCTCTCTCACACACAACATGCAAATATACTTCATGGTTCATTGTTTAAAAGTGATCCATCCATTATCTTTACCATTAACCAGGGCTAGTTATCCTAACCTGAACCAGTTAACCAATCATGAGGATTTTGATAATTCTCATCTCTGAAAGACTGAAGGATGCCCTGCTGAATATAAACATGGTCCAACCACAACGACATCCTCAGAAAGCACCGGAAGCAGCTTCTTACACACATCTAAACGCGGGAATGATGGGAGTGCAGGAGATGACAGAGTTTGATCTGAACTCATCTAGAGCAGAACTTCACTCTCTCTGAGACTGTCCATTATAAACTCCTCACGAGAGACAAGCAGCATAAACATCAAACAGAAACACCTTCTGACACTTCACAAACTGACGTGCTCTTCCTCACCCTCCTCATCCTCACGCAGCAGCGGCGCTCCTCGTGACTGATTCCCGCCCATCATCAGCTTCAGAAGACCTTCATCACAGCCGTGCATCCTTCATCCTTCATCATCAAGATGAAATAATGATCCGTCTTCACTGACACACCTTCAGTCCACCAGAGAGAGAGAGAGAGAGAGAGAGAGAGAGAGAGAGAGAGAGAGAGAGAGAGAGAAAGAAAGACTTGTATTTATTTATTTATTTATTCATTCATTTAATACATTTATGTATTATACATTACTACATTTATACAAATGCATTTTTTAATACATTTCTGTTCTAGATTTATGTAAACACTATGCTTTGGCAAAATATTTTAAAAATGGTCATAGCAATAGAGCACATGTTGAATTGAATTGAGTTAAACTGAACTGAACTGAATTGAGAGAAAGGGATGTGTGTCAGTGGATGAGTGACAGATGAAACAATAAAAACCACCACAGAATTTGTAATAGTTTTAGTGGTTATAATGGGACTTGCACTGGTTTTAATGGGAACTGTAAACGGTGCCTGTGGGTTTCTACTGGTAATAATTGGTCGCATTCTTTTGGTGGCTTGTTAAAACCACTAAAAATGGAATAGGTCCCAAAACACACTACAGGAAACCATTTTCAGTCGTTTTAATAGTTAAAAGTTGATGTTTTATTGTGTTACTTGTTTTAGAACGTTCAGAAGAGAACATTCAAAAGTAACGTTCCAATATTGGTTGCTCCCTTAACCTTAGCAGCACAACCATAACCAGAGAAAAAGTTTTTCAATCATTTATAAAAACTGGATGTTTTCAGAGAACATTCAGAAACAACATTTTCTTAACAGGAACATTCTTAGATAATATTTTTGTTAACTGAATAATATTACAATCACACTTTTTATACAAATTCATATACACTCCAAATATTTGTTCACTCTCCATCACGAGCATCTGCGCGTGCACGGGTGGGAAGGGTGCGTGACGCCATCGGGACCGCGCGCGCGCACACACACACCCCCGCGCGCGGTTTTATAGGCAGAGATCCTCTTCAGATCGTCGCACAGCGCAGCTGTTTCGGGCAGAGACAGACATGAGCGCGCAGAGACTCGCTTCTTTCTTCTTTCTTCTGGCTTTGATCTGGTTCACGAGCTGCGCGCCGCCGACATGTTACTCGCGCGCTCTGGAGCTCAGCAAAGAAATCATGAGCGATCTGGACAAAATACATCAATATAATCGCACGGTAAGAGAGTGTATGCTAGTACGCGGCACTGTCTGCATCTCAGAGACGTCGTTTTTCGAGCGTTTGCTCATCTGCAATACGTCTGTTGGAGGTTTCCTATCAGATATCAAACAGACGTTTTTTTAGATGTCTTTAAAGATGTTTATGATTTAGAAAGTATGTAAAACTGACATCTGAAAGACTTCTAGCAGATGCTTTCCAGATCAAGCGATCTTTAGCAGACCTCTTGCAGACGTGTGTGTGCTCTCTGGGGTGTGATGAGATTATGGTCCTGTATAAACTTGAAACTTTCATTCTTGCAGAAAACATGTGCTGAGTTTCTTCCGAAGATGTTTCTAGACGTGCACGTGAGTGAACATTTCTGCCAGCTGTGAGAATCAATAACTAACCTGCACTGATTTTATTTTGTTGTTCTTTCTGAGTATACGCTGTGTGGGGTAGCGACTGATTACGTCATCTGTGTTACATAAGAGTATATTACACTTTAAAATGCTCCTAATTAGATTACAGTTAATTTATTTGGATTACATGATTACACATTATTCACACAGTGGCAGTAAATTATTCATAATTATTCTCTTTTTATCAACTCACTAACCCAGTTTGGGAAACCCCAGTTTAATGTACATCATAAATGTAATGTTTTATGCATTTTATGATTACATAGAATATAATTTCTTCCTCTTTACTTTTTTTTATGTCAGTGTGTTATGTTTGATGGTAAGTTTAAAACAAGTTAAATAATAAAAACGTAATCAAAAAAGTAATCAGAATGCATTACCTAAAATAAGTAGCCTAGATGACATTACTAACTACAATTTGCATCATGTGATCTGTATTCAGTAACAGACTGTGATTTGTAAGTAATCCACCCAGCACTGAGTATACATAAGCTTTATGAAGTTCATTCAAAAGTTTTTGCTGTGTGTGTGTGTGTGTGTGTGTGTGTGTGTGTGTGTGTGTGTTTAATAGCTATTCTTTGGGGACTGATTTGTTACTTAGTTTTTTTTCAGCTGCTTACACACATTTTCAAAACTGTACCTCTTTTTTTCCAAACTTTACACAAATCCTAGAATTGCACACAAAATGCAAAATGCCTCTAATCTCTTGCAAAATAAAGCAGTGCATTCAAAATATCACAAACACATCTCAAAAACAAACATTTGTCTTACGTTGCAAACACCTTTGCAATAATTTTTTTTTTTAGATATTTCATATACACTCAGTTATTCAAAAGCTAAAGCTCTTCTTTCATGAGCTTCGGTGTACATCTCTGTAAAAGATTGAAAGTCATTGGCAGAGAGATATTAAATTCACGATAAACATGAAAGCAAGATTGAAATCAGCGTTTTTACTGTAATCATTTGTGGTTGTGAAAACAGTATTAGACAGTAGGAAAGAAAAGAAACACCAAGCGTGTAGTTGTGTGGATGTGTGTTTATTGATTGGTTGGTGTTCAATAAAGGAGGAGTTTGTGATGAATTAGTGTGCCATTCTGATTGGTTGTGTCTGAAAAAGAAAATCAAGATACTTCCTGTTAGATTTGTGTGTTACATTGAGAATTGTGTGTAGAGTTTCGCAAAAAGTGTTTTATGAAATTGAAAACAGAGTCAAAGGCTGATGATTAGTGTATGGTTTTGTAGATGTGGTGTGTGCTTCTGCTGTTTGAGCGTCAGCTTTCAGAAACTGTGAGACAAGGAAAGATTGTGTGTGTGAGCAGCTGAGAAAAACTGTAAATCTGTCAAAACCTTCATTTGGGGACATGATACAGTTTTTCTCGATTGCTAACACACTATAAGTGATTCGTTTGGTACAATTTTCCAAACCATTCATACAGTTCTTGAAACAAAGACACGTTTCTCAAAACTTTAAACACATTTCACCTGTTTTCACACACTTCAGTTTGCTCAGTGTTTTCTGCAAAACTCTTCAGAAGAACGGCATGATTTTGCACAGATTTAACCATGTTTTCATTCAGAAAACACAAACACACAATATAACTACCTCAAGAATCACAAAATGAACTCAAACAGCACACATTTATCCCTGTGTGAACATTCAGCAGCACAACTGACGACACACAGGTCAGGATCTCAGAGACATGAACAGGAGCACAGCTGATTGTGTGATTAGGAAAATGAATCCTACTAGAGGAATAGGAGGAGAAAAGAAAACTGAAGGGAATGAGGTCAAAGGTCATTTGTTGCTGATGAAATATAAAGGATTATAGTTGAGCATGTTCTTGTGCGTGGACAGATCATGAGGGAAGCTGCCTGCAGGATCATCAGGGTTTTACACGACTCACACGTTACAGTAACAGTTACAGTTACAGTACAGAGTAGCAGTTTAGATGAGAGATCTTGACTGTTCTTTGTACTGTAAATACTGTAGCACACAGCCTCAAACTCGTAACTGTTGAACTGATTTGTAGCCAAGTACTTCTTCCATGTATTTGTGCAGAACTGAGAGTCGACTGTCTCGGGGAGGCAGACCAAATCTTCTGTCAGAAGAAACTGCTATAGTATAACAAATACAGATATTACAGCACCAAAACTGAAGTGCAACTGAGGATGCAGAATTGTTCATTTATTTATTTCTGTAAAGTAACTGACAGTATATTCCAGTGTGTTTACTGTATATTCAGTTGTTTGGTCTTTGAACTTCTCTTCTAGTGCTTTTCATTTACTGTAAGATCTCTTTACAGTAGTGCAATGACAGTAAACCTTTCTTAAAGTTTATCACTGAATATGACTGTATCTGCACCGCTCTATCTCTGCTGCATACTGTAACAGACACTGACAGCAAAAGGATTCCTGTCTCCCCAAAGGAGATCTTTAGGTTATATTATAATCAGATGCATTTATAATTTTAATAATTTATTAATTTATCATTTATAGTATTTTGTCTGCAGAACGTCCTCTGATAAGTAAAGGTGTGTGTGTGAGTGTGTGTGTGTGTGTGTGTGCGTGCGTGTGTGAGTGTGCGTGAGTGTGTGCGTGCGTGCGTGCGTGCATGCGTGTGTGTGTGTGTGTATGTGTGTGTGCTGATGGATCACAGAACACTGCATCCTCGGGTCGGTGAGATTCTCTGGTGTTTTGCAGAACTCCTGCATCAAGTCCAAGCTGCGTGATTTCCTGTATGTGACTGAGAATCTTCCCACTGAATACTGCAGAGAGCGGCCGCGCATCCGGCTCCTGAAGCGCCGCGTCCAGATCCTGTATTCCATCATCACCCGCGCCTGCTATCGGGTATGTGACGCCCTCACATCACAAACAAGCCTCGTCTTTCTGTCATTGTGTCATTGCGAGAGATGCATTGAGTGTGTGTTTTCTTGCGTAGGATCTGGTGTTTTTCACAGATGACTGTGAGGCTCTGGAAACAGGAAACATCAGTCCGCGATACACAGAGGACCGGCTGGAACCTCTGATAGAGGACGCCTGAGATAAACACAAAAACAGCACCAATGCTTTCCCTAATATTACACAAAAACATGTTAAACAAGCACACCTACAGCCAGAGAGAGAGAGAGTGTGTGTGTGTGTGTGTGTGTGTGTGTGTTGTGCTGAACATGGTGTTTTTGAAAGAACTGGTTTTGGCTGGAAATGCCCTGAGGTTCCCTTTTAATATATGTGTGTGTGTGTGTGTGTGTGTGTGTGTGTGTCCATGCATTCCACTAGTGAGGGAAAAACATTCCACAGGAAATTTGAAAAACGCCAGTCATTCATCTCAGTCCGTTCAGTAATAAAGCAGTGGCCTGTTTACATGGCTGCATGTTTGGCTCATTGAACACAACATGTAAATGAGATATTTAGTATGATTTTCTTCTCATCTCTGTTTCACCTGCATGACACGCATGAGGGAGCTTCTTCATTTAGTCCTGTCACAATATCACATTCTTCACCACTGGGACAATTCTTCTGCATCTCTTCACCAACTTTAATCACAGCGTTTCTGTCATCTATTAAGGTACTTTCAGCAATGAAATAGTAAAATATTTTATTAATAAAATACAAACTAGCTTGTGTGATTTTTTTTTTACACAGACAAAATTGGTCTAGAAACAATTTTCCCTTAGAAATTGCTAGCAAATTTCACACAGTAAGCAAGCAAAAGAAGAAAGAACTACTATTTTTATAGTGAATAATGAGTGTTTCGTTTTTCAAAGTTCTTATGAAAACAGTGTGAGAGGGTTGTGTGCAGCAGTGATGTTTCTGG
>NC_056610.1:24337776-24355276 GCF_018340385.1 Cyprinus carpio
ATCTAAAAACGGATGAGATTAAAAATTGGTTTTAAACAAGTGATAAATTATACTATAAGTTTAAAATGAATCCCAATAATAACGATAACGACACAGAGGATCTTTGGAATCATTTTTAGAGCGATTTTTTTCCAGCTGATGAACGATTGACAGCCAATCAGACGCTCGAGAATTAGGTGTCTAGACAAAACTCCTTTGTGTTTAGAATACACAGAAGGTTATCGTGCGTTGGTGGGAAACGAGCCGTGAATATAATACTGTGAACACATTTAGCCTACAGAAATGTAATGAAACAGTTTAATGTTTAAACAAATTCAAAAGCTCGAGTGCTGATACATTGATATGAGTGTAATCCACTACTGATTCAGCCAGAAAACTATAACACAAACGCTCTTAACCATCAGGGGGTGAATAATTCTGCCCGTTAACGCTGCGTGGCATTCGAGCGAACGAGCAATGCATCATAAAACACAGGCAGCAATCATTTTGTGGTTGGCTAAATGAAACACACTTTTAAAACAAGCCAGAAAAGAGTTTATTTACAACAGTGGTTTGCTGAGACCCGACCTAAGTGTTATAATCACTGTTTTTACCAGCGTTTCAGGCAAATTTTCATCATGTTTACGGTTCCATGTTTTTTTTTTTATAATCATCTCATTATTTAATAAGAAAACTCAAAATTACACCAGTAATCTCTATGACAACATTAATTTCAGTCTGTAATTTTGATGGAGTTCGGTTTTGTCTGTGACTCAAAAGTTCTGCATCATTCTGAGCTGCTGGAGTGATTTGGCAGCATTGATTCATTTTAATAGTATTGTTCTTATTTTACATATTTAAATTTTTATATGCATTATTTTTGTGAATGCATAAATTCGGACGTAAAAATGCAGCTTCAGTTAGAATGTGTGTTCAAATATTTTTTTAATTAATAGTTGTAATGTGTGATTTTTTTTTTTTTATTCTCTGCTGAAAGGACAGCCAGCAGCATAAGTGACCCTGGAGCACAAACCATTTTATTTTTAAACTGAGATTTATGCATCATCTGAGATCTGAATAAATCATCTCTCCATTGATGTATGGTTTGTTATATTTGTCTGAGATACAAACAACTAAAAAAAAATAATCAAACTGAGCAAAAAAAAATAATCAAAATATTGAGAAAATCATCTTTAAAGTTGTTCAAATGAAGATCTTAGCAATGCATATTACTAATCAAAAATTAAGTTTTAATATATTTACAGTATGAAATTTACAAAATATCTTCATGGAACATGATCTTTACTTAATATCCTAATGATTTTGGCATAAAAGAGAAATGTATAATTTTAATCCATACAATGTATTGTTGATTTAGCACCTTAATCCACGATCATGCTGATATTCATGCACTGGTGTAGCTTTTCTCATTTTTACCTTTTTTTTTTCCATCTTATTTTGCAGAATCATATATTATTTTGTATTCACATGGGCATTTATGTTTCTTGCCAGAGAAGCTTATCATGAAAACAAAAATCATGAAATTGAATTGAAACAACACGATGTAAACATCCATCATCACAGGGCTATAAAGAGAGAAACGTATTGTATTATTACTAGTCGTAATGATAAAATTGTGTGGTTGGGTTTATCTGTATGTTGTTAATATTATAGGCCTATTATTTTTCAGTTGGGTTTTACGTGTCTATATAAACTGGTCTTTTATTTAAGCAGATGGCAGAACTTTATGTATTTTTCTCACGGTCTCAGTTTTCAGTGTAGGGCCTATGTCAACGTGCATTTCAAATAAAACACTGAAACTGTGATTTAAAAAACGTTTAAAGCGATGGTTTTCTATTATTATAAACAACCCGTTTTCAGTTAAATGCTGAGTAAATATCCTGCAAATAGTTTAAAGTTGCATGAACCGTGAGGGGGCGCTATAGCTTATGACAAAATCAAATCCACATCCGACGTCGCAGCTTTTAATGCAGATGCGACTTTGAAACCAAAATAATTATGCTGTTTTCGATGCCGCATTTGTTTCATGGACAGTTCCTCCAGACTTTATTGGTGTTTTTTTCTCCGATGTGTGTCATTCAAGTGAATGGAAAATATTTTTGCAATTAGTTGACGTAATATATTCCAGGGAAGTTGACTATAAATATTGGGTCTTCAAATATTCGTCTCTCTCTCTTTTAAACAGATAGTGCTTCAGAAATATTTTCAGAAATGCCAAATTCGGAGTTAACAGTACGGAAAGAAAATATATAGGCTATATTTTTCTTTTAAATGGAATTTGTCAATATAATCAAATCAAATAAGCACCAGTACCGACACATTATAATGTCTGAAATGTCATGGAAAACACTGACTGGAACGTTGAAAAAAGCTTCTTTAAACAGGAAAGAAGAACAACCATTTTATACCATAATATAAAAAAGCTGTAAGGCATTTGCACCGATCGCATGTGCGTTTAATTCCTTTCAAGTGAATGGAAATAACAACGTCAACTGTGGTTAATTTATTATTTAAAAGTTTAATTTAAGGTTTTATTATTTTAATGTTTAACCCTAATTTAGTTTCGTTTAGACTGGTTTTATAGGTTATATTAGCAGTCAAACTCCAGGTCTGAGCTCGAGTCTTTGACTGGAGACAGAATGATGGACGTGGCGCCAGTCAAACGAAGCGCCGATTCTCTTCGCAAACTTCCCGTTGTGATATTTTGGATGATAAAAACAAGTGACTTTTGTTTCCCTTTTAGCCCGGGGCGTGAAGAGAGAGAGAGAGTGACCTCTTCTGAAAAGAAGGGACGGATTCCCCTCAGATCTTTTGTGAGCTCGTCCTCGCTTTCAGCCGGCGCGCTCACCCGTGTGATTCTTATCTTATTGTCATTAGGGCTTTTATTAATTACCGAGCAGTGACTCCAGTCCCAGCAGAATGGCCCTTTTTTCACACAGAAACGATATTCATTCTGATATTTCATAGATGCGTTTTTTCGATGGTCATCTCTAGAATGATTAAACGTTTTTGAAGCACCAAGCCAACATGTGTCCCAGAGTCAATGATATTTTCATAAAATAAAATACTACGCAGCTAATACTTTTTATAATAGCCTACAAGATTACTTGACATTTTAACTATAGATTTGTTGAAATTGCGTTATGCGCATATAATCGATGCAAAATTCATCAGTGACATTTATTCACCCTTAAATGAATCTCTTGCTTGCTCTCGATGCGTTACTGACTGTAAACATTATCTTTAATGTGCTGCAGGTCCTCCAAACTCACGGTGTGCTCGCTGTAATTTCATCCCTTCAGTAAGAGGATTCCAGTCCAATCGTTTAAGGTAATTTCACGTCCAAGTCCAATCTTTAATTTCACTCACTAGTTTGAACTTCTCACAAGTGACGGTTTTGTAGATGTTGGTCTCCTCGAGGTCTAGCGGCGCCAAGGAAATCTAAGTGGGTTATTTCAAAGCAATAAGCAACAGCTGTGGAAATACACTCCAGCCAGATGATAGATGACAGTTTAAATGCACTTTCACCACGACACTCAAAGACTGCCTGTTCTTTTTCGAGTTACGTTTTACATCGATTTATTTCTGTAAGAAATTATGTACCATTACCATGTGGACACAGTGTGCTGAGCAAGAAACCTTTGATGTTAATCTGGATCCACAAATTAATATGTGTAGAACTGTTGAGTGGTTTTAAATGTCACTGATATATGCCAGCCTCATAAAACAACTGAAAATATGATTGACTCTTTAATCTGCTTTGCATGATTTTGAAGGAGTTAGGAATTTTGTTTGTTTTTTTGCAATGAGTCATCATCAAATTAGGAAATATTTGGGTTCCATTTTGGGATGTGCTTTTAAATGCCTAGAATCCCTCTCACAAACTAGACCATGTTTCTGCTAAACAAAGGAGAAAAACAAAGAATAGACCATTTGTCGTTAATTTATTTAACAAATATATTCATCATATAAATGGTATTTTTGTCCAAATGTACAATATTTTACATTTCAGATCCCTTTCGAAGGGAATCATTTAAACAACAGTCAGTGTTGTTTATTTTTAAAATGCTATCGTTTAAAACATTCATGCGAGTTTGAATCATAAACGCATTGCTACGAATGCAAGTGTGAGATACAGACTGTTTTCACCTGACCTACCTTTGACCAAATCGGTTTTCATAACTCTTTGTGAAAGTACAGGCTGTGTGAAATGCCACCATTAAAGAAAACCATGTCCACTTTTGTTGGAACAGAACTGCTGAAGATGGAGAGAAAGTCCCTTCTGATGCACTCGATCGTCCTTTAAGCTAAATGATACATGCTATATCCCATGTGTGTGTACAGTCCCACTGGAGTCATGCTCACCGAGTGTCTGTGAAACGGATGCGATCCCGTGTATGAAGCCGGAGCGTGAGCACCGACTGGAAAAGAAAAGCCGAAGGCAGGAGGAAGCATCGGTTTAGTGGCCATTTTTAGCTTCTCGAGTTCGGCCTCCTGGAGCCGCTTGGCTTTAGCTCGTCTGTTCTGGAACCAGATCTTCACCTGAGTCTCGGTCAGGTTCAGCGAGCTGGAGAACTCGGCCCGTTCTGCGATGGACAGGTACTGTTTCTGACGGAACTTCCGCTCCAGCGCCAGCAGCTGCGACGTGCTGAACGGGGTCCGAGGCTTTCGGTTGGTTTTGTGCTTTCTCAGAGGACACGCTGGAGACAACAACAACACATCGACCTTTACACTCATTTCTTACACTAGTTTTGAGCTCTGCAAAACGATTACTGTCACATGCAACCTCATAATGCAAAATAATGAGATTTAGGTAATATTGCATTAAATGTGCTTCATGTAAACACAATACTTAGATCAAACTGATGCAAATGTGACTCTGGAGCACAAAATCAGTCATAAGTAGCATGGATATATTTGTAGCAAAAGTCAACAATACATTGTATGTGTCAGAATTATTGTTTTTTCTTTTATGCCAAAAATAATTTAAGTAAAGATCATGTTCCATGAAGATATTTTGTAAATGTCCTACCATAAATACATCAAAACTTAATTTTTGATGAGTAATATGCATTGCTAAGAACTTAATTTGGACACATTTAAAGGCAATTTTCTCAATATTTTATTTTTTTTGCACCCTCAGATTCCAGATTTTAAAATATTGTCCTCCTAACAAACCATACATCAATGGAAAGATTATTTATATATTTTTAAAAAATGGGGGAAAAAAAAGAAAAAAAGACCCTTATGACTGGTTTTGTGGCCCATGGTCACACATAAGTTCACAATAGTAGCAATCATAATCGTAGTAGAATATGCAGATTTTAATCTCAATAAACAGGCACTTAAATGTCTTAAGTTATTGGAAGAAATCACATTATTGGTGCACTTAAACATGGTCAGTGCAGTCTTAAACGCCTTTAGGAATATGCCTTTGATAATTTTGTTGAGCAAATTTAGTGTATAACAATTCATCAATGCTTCTGGTGACCTCAATCAAGCCAAACCAAGTCCCTTATAAAAATTAACCATGTTTGACTACATTAACCATAGTTTACCCAAGGTATTTGTAGTAAAACTGTAGTTATACAAATGGTAAGCAACCCAAAAAAACATGGTTGCTACAACTTCTGCCCCTTAGGTTATCTTCAGTCTGAACAATTAAAACTTCCATAACTATACATTGTCCATCATAACCGACATATTTATACATAGAATTCGAAATTTGTACATTTGTAAACTGCACACGTGTAAATAACATAACTGTACATTCATTTAAACGATTTTTTATTCTAATTATTTTACTGTAATAAAACAATGATTAATTTTGGTAAAGAGTGGGCCTCTGTGAATCTGAGCTCATATGTACGAATTCAGAGCATGCAACAGTTAATTGCTTCACAAGTTCTGCTTTGGCCAGTGCTTTGCTGTAACTCACGGGGAGAGAGGTCATGCATCCACGCGCTCCGCTCCGACTTTTCCGACAATTTCAGAACGTCAACGGAGAACGCCAAACGAGCACCGGTCCGCTCCGGATCCGCGTGAGTATGCGACGCTCCGGCGGAGGAGCTCGGTCTCCGTTCTGCCATCAGAGCCTCGACGCTGAACGGGAGAATCTTCGGTTTCTCTGCGTCCTCCTCCACGCCGATGCTGGTCTGCATCTCTCCTTTATCTCCTAAAATCACACGGGGATGATCTTCAGCTTTAAAACCACTCGAAGTCATGGTGATGACTGGGGCCATGCACTTGGTTTTTAGCTTACAGTGAGAGATCGGATGCTTAGAACATGCTGCTGTTTAACTCCTCTATGAAGTACTGTAAGCTAATAACACGCGCGTCATCCAATCAGAAAAGAGCGGGCGGGGCTTAAGTTTCTGCTGAAGTTTGACTGTCGGGTCTGTTTGTGTGGAGTAGCTATTGCAACAAAAACACAGCGAAAATTAAAGGAGCATACTGCATTTTGAAATGCATCCTACTTTTCAAGTGTTATAAATTAACGATAAATAGGCCTAACTGCAGTGACAATTAGCTACTGTTTGTGACTATTTCTTTTTTTTTCTTATTCTTTTGCTGCTTGCCTATTTTTTTCCTTTCATGTCAAAAAATCCTGTGATCCGGGAAGGAGACAACGGGCTGTCATGGTCAACCGATTCCTGAACGTTTTCTTAGGCTCCCCAATTTACTATAGAGAATGCGATGTGTCTCTACAGTATCAGCTTCAGTAATTGCTGAACATAATCAATCAGTGGTGATTAGTGTTTTAATGAGGTAACTATTAGTCTGGGTGATGTTTTTTGGCGCCAGCAGCGGCGGGATCAAAGCACGGGACTTTAACCCTCACCAGCAGCCGCAGGACATTCCGCCGGAGTTTCTTAAACGATCGCAAGCCATTTACAAGCTCTCTCTCTCTCTCCCCCTCTCTCTCTCTGTTTACTAGCTGCTGTAATAGAGCAGATCAGAGATTGCGATGACAGGAGAGTTAGGCAAATTAACTGCTTCGCAACACGAATAGACTATTAATAATAAATCAGCGTGAAGTGTAAGTTCCTGTCTGCAGTGTTTTCAGTTTACTGCTGTACCTTCATGCATGCTGTGGCTTAGAACAGCTCTCCTCTTTCGTAAACTGCAATTGGTTGTAACTGATAAAATTACACGCAAGCGGTAATTTGGCTTTTCCTTAATTTCACATCCGGCACTTAAACGGAATAAATCTGTAATTATGCTTGGAGACACTTAGAGCCCATTAGATGAAATGAGTGGCGCTGTGTGTCGCGCACTTTGAAGTCTTGCGCTGCGGGAATGTTTGATCCTTCCGCAGTAAAAATGAGCAACATAAACACAAACCTGCACACACGAAACGCATTACCCACCCGCTGCCCGAGAACGGACGGATCTCCTTGGTGTAAGGGAGTAGTAAATATCTGGCGTCGGTTGTTTGTGTAGGGAACAGAGTTAGGGGCAATTAGCATGCCAAACACTGCGCTTTAGGGACAAAGATGTGCCGTGGAGAAGGCGATTACCATAGTTTTTATTGAAATCTCAGGGCAACAAATGAGGGCTGAACTGTGACTGTAAGTCCCATCAGAGCTTTGTTTAACTTCACAAACTCCACCTTTGATTCCGAGTCTGGAGGCAGGCACGCGAGACAAAGAGCCTTTGTCGTCTCTCTCCGAGAGTTATCTTAACCCTTTTCATGCAGAGTCTGTCAATTCTGACATAAAAGACTTAAAAGGTTCCGTGGATATCAAAAGAGGGTCCGAGGGAAACGTTTGGCCTTGGTGAAAAGCCAAAGGATTTCGGGATCTTTGTCACCGCGGAACATGTGTGTCCCATTAAGCTGCTTAAGACGCACAAACTCATGCGCTGAACTTTGATTCGTGTCGTTTACATGATGGTTAAAGTCCTCGGATATAAGCGACACGTCCCGACAGATGCGCTAACTGAGTCTTAAGAACGCGTCGCGTTCAGAGCGTGATCGCAACATTATGATGCTCTCGCTGAAGATGAAAGACGCGGCGGCGGCTGCAATCATTACAGATAATGTCTAGTATTTCAAAGCAATTAGCGCAATCAGGCGTAAAGGGCCACTCAATGCCTCACGGTTATTGTAGCTCTCTGTCTCCGAAAGCGCTTGTCAGTTCAGCTCTCTCTCTCTCTCTCTCTTTCTCTTTCTCAAAATTCAAGCAGATTTTTTGGCATAGTAGAAACATTTGATAACATAGAGGCTTACACTTTTACATTCACTATTTAAGATGTTCGATAAACAATATAGTCTCTTTCTGTGACATGATTGTTCAGATAATTTTCAGATAATTTGTCAGTTGGTGATTACATGAGAATGATTTACATAAGAAATTATTTGTTAAATTGTAAATATTTTTAAATGTGTCGGCTGTGTATTTATCTAATTTCTATAGGAAGTACAGGCTTCACTGCGGATTCAGAAAGGTTAGCATTCACTAGATGCGATGTGGTCATCGTTTCTTGACGACCTTCAGTGATCTGATCACAAAACGTTTTAGACCCCTTTTACAATCTGTATTTAACACTGTAAACTTACGATCCCATCACCAAAAACAGATTAAAACAGCGACAAACAGGGCCGCTGACTCTTTCTGCAGGTTACATCTTCACGCCTGTAGGTGGTGACTGTGACTTTATGAGTGAATATTTACTTCAGCCTATTCAAAACATTAAATTATTCAGGATCGAAATAACTCTTTGCTTGTCAGTCACTGAATTGTTAGGTTTTTTATTCAAAAACATTGCTGCAGTGAGGAAAGACTGTCTTAATGAGTAAGTCACTGATTCATTCATTCATAAATATTATTAATCTTACATTTAAGTACACAAAAAATGGTTTGATTTATGAGTAATGCATCAAAACATTTTTCCAGAGACTGATATATTAGTGATGTGTCAGGCACTTTTGCTCAGTCATCACTCTTTCATCACATTTTCAGCATTGTTGTTTTTTTCATTGTTGCATTTTTATCGCATTGTTAATACACTTAAACAGAACATTTTGTATGAACATTTATTTGTCAGAATGCTAGTATATTGTAATAAGTTAATATTCTGGTTTTATTCACGGAAAAAAAAAACTAAACTTCAGAATTGTCATCTCTATTTTAAGCATAGTTTACCCAGCATCTTGCAGATCTTTTTATTTTTAGGCTATTATTATTATTATTATTATTATTATTATGAGGGGACACATATTTATGAATGAAACATTTCAAGCTAGTGTCAATGAAATCTCGGGCATCTGAAAAGATGGATCTTGTGAATTGTGTTTCCAAATACACGCTTGATATTTGCGATGTAACTTGGACAGTTGTTGAAATATTATAAATTGTTTTAGATTGCGCAGAAATCAGCTTCCACACACATTGCTTGCTGTTCAAAGCGCCTGACTCTGAGCTCGTGTCTCAATTACCTGCAGATGATTTAATTAGCAGCAGTTTTACACACAGAGCTCGCTAACAGCATTAATCCCAACTCACTGAGCTGAATAACGTGTTTGCTCTGTGGATTCAGTGATTGAGTGCTTAATAAAACTTAATGAAATGCTTAATACGCGGGTAACAAGCTAACAAATCAAATACTCACACAGTTTGGTAAAAACGCCGTTTCTGAGACACCAAAGCATTCAATCCACTGCATGCACATTAGAAAAATAAGACGAATTAGTCCGATACTCTCAAAAGACATATTAATTATTAAACAATTGTACTATTTTATTGGTTGATGTTTATATCACAGATTGTTTTATGCATGGTTTTAACGCTGACAGTAGTTACATGGGGATTTAAATAATCATATTTATTGGTGAGAGACTCTGATTAGCCTATTTGGTTATAAATTATGATTAACCATTATTAAAACAGTACAACAAATAAATGCGTAAATTAGAAATATTGATTGTTGCTTGGTATTTATTAATGACATTGTAGTTAAACCTTTTATACTTACTTGACAATAAATGGTGGATCTGTTAATTTTTTTTTTTCTGGGTTAGGGTTGTTTGAGTGCAATTTGCCCATTTGATTTTATTAAATATGCCATGTTTAAATATAGTATTTTCCAATGTTCATTAATATTGGCTGATATACAGTAGTAGTCAACATCAAAGAAGTTAATCAAAGTTGTCCTAAGACAAGAACGCATTTTGGTTTTAGGTGTCAGGACAGCTCTGATGAAAGGTTTTGATCCACTTTAAATGTTGACTACTGTATTTCAGCGTGAGCCCGGCCTTTGGACTTGCTGAATCCAATTAGAACAGTTCTGATCAAACCTGCGTGACCCAAAATGAAAATCTCTATACATCACGAGTTCACGAACTGAACAACTGCAAAAAACGAAGTATCCTAAATGTGAGCTCTGGTGAGTCCATCTGAAATTATGCATGTGAATCTGGACGGACTCTTCTGTCAGACCCTGCACTCTTAAAAATAAAGGTTTCAAAATGTTTTTTTGCAGTGATGCCATGGAAGAACCATTTTGGGTTCCCTAAAGGATTTCAAATTGCGTGGATGTTAAAGGTTGGAATCATAGATACCAATAAAGAAGCTTTATTTTTAAAAAAGTATGCGTGGATCCAGAACCTTCAACCTAATTTACTGTGTAAAACTATTATTATTATTATTATTATTATTAAATTCATCTCTGGACCTTCTTTTGGGCTTCTTTTCATGATAACTGAATCCGTTCTGTTCTGTCTCTGTGTAGCGCGGGCTGAACGCGTTGTTTGACCCGCGCTGTGTTTAATCACGGAACGCTTTGACGGCTAAATCACAATCTCCCTCAGGAGTTCCGTGACGCGCTCTATTACAGCGATAAATCCGGGAGAGGCGCTTCTGCTTCTGCTCTCCGTCTGCGCGGGAGGTCAGCTCAGTTTAATGAGGCCGTTAAAGCGCGATTGATTCCGCCTCATCTTTACGATCAGCTCGCGCGCCGCTATCAGTCCAGCCGCACATTGAGCGCGCGGCCGTTTGTCTCTTTTCGCGCGCTAACATTCCCGCCCCTCAAACCCCGCGCGCCCCGTAATTAATTCCTCATTAGACAGCTCTTTATTGTTTAATTTGCGCCGTTCGTAATCAAATTGGGCAGATTAATTGCTACAGAATTTAGGGATGCTGAAAAATATACGGTTTCATTTTCTCCGCTGAATTTTCCCGCGATAAATCCTCCTTCCATTACCCAGCAGCCCTGATGGATTCACAGATTCTCCCGCGCTTGAGCGAAGCCGTTTAACGGACTGCATGAAAACGCCGCAGCAGCGATATATTTCTATTACAAGGCTAATTGTAAAAGTCAACACTACAAATTTACGTTCGTTGGTGTGTGTGTGTGTGTGTGTGTGTGAGAGAGAGAGCTGGACTTGATTTCAGGGTTCTTAAATAACCTGCTGCCAGTTACATAAGCCATTAACTAGCAGCTAACCAGGGCATGATCTTTTTTTTTTTTTTTTTTTTTTTTTTTTTTTTTTTTTTTTTTTTTACTTTAATGTAGCTACTTTGTTGCCATGATTGTGTTTATAGGCATTGTGCACAAAACAAGTAATGACAATAAAAATAAAGCAAATGATAACAAATTACAGTATACAGAAATAAGGTGCTAAGTGATGAATAAAAAAAATATATTTGATCTATTTGATCAGTTTCTGGAGAACCATAAAACTGTGGCATGAGGTTAGTATTTCTCACCTCGTTCTGAATTCAGATTAGATCATTCTATGATTTTATGTTATTTAGTTACATATGATTAGTCTTAAAGAAAAAAAACTATAACATGTAAGTCTATGCAACCTGCCACTGATTCATATCACATTCTGTTTTTCCTCCAATTGAATTTTATGCAATTACAGCTTTTTTCAGCTGCTTACACACATTTTCAAAACTTTACACACAAATCCAAGAATTGCACACAAAATGAAAAATGCCTTTCATCTCTGGCTAAATAAAGCACTGCATTCAAAATATCACAAACACATCTCAAAAACAAACATTTATTTTATGTTGCAAACTCCTTTGACATAATATTATTTTTTTTAGATATATCATAAAAACACAGTTATTCAAAACATAACGCTCTTCTTTCATGAGCTCCGGTGTACATTTCTGTTCAAGATTGAAAGTCATTGCCAGAGAGATGTTAAATTCATGATAAACACGAAAGCAAGATTGAAACCAAACTTTGAACTTGTTTTACTGTAATCATTTGTGGTTGTGAATACAGTATCAGACAGTAGGAAAGAAAAGAAACACCAAGCGTGTAGTTGTGTGGATGTGTGTTTATTGATTGGTTGGTGTTCAATAAAGGAGGAGTTTGTGATGAATTAGTGTGCCATTCAGATTGTTTGTGTCTGAAAAAGAAAATCAAGATACTTCCTGTTAGATTTGTATGTGTTACATAGAGAATTGTGTGTTGTGTTTTGGAAAAAGTGTTTTCTGAAATTGAAAACTGAGTCAAAGGCTGGTGATTAGTGTATGGTTTTGTAGATGTGGTGTGTGCTTCTGCTGTTTGAGCGTCAGCTTTCAGAAACTGAGTCAAGGAAAGATTCTGTGTGTGAGCAGTTGAGAAAAACTGCAATACTTTTTCATTTAGAGTTCAGGCTTAAAAAAAAGTTTGTGAGTGCAAAACAGAAAAGTATAACTGTATATATATACAATAAGCACACCACTGGAGAAGTAATCGAGGCCAGAGAGAGTTACACTTTAATATTTGTTTGACTTTCATATTCTGTAAGTGAAATATTGCATAGGTTTGGTCAAATTTCATGAAGAGAGCGACTCTGTTGTTTCTGTCATCTGTTCTGCCTCATTTCTGCTCAGACTGATGAATGTGATCAAAAGCAGCATCGCTCACTGAGAGAGAATGAACAAGAGAAAGAGAGAGATGAGATGACGCCAGACAGAAAGAGAAAGAGCAGTGTTCATCAGTAAATCCTTAACAATGGGCAACATTCATTATTTTACAAAAACGTCAACAGAGAAAATCATATTTCAGCATGAATATAATACAGAGCTGAAGAGATTTAGAATCACTCCAGAGATATATAAAAAGTGCATCTGTCAGAGAGAGAGAGAGAGAGAGAGAGAGAGAGAGAGAGAGAGTGTCTATGTGCATATTTCAAGTCAAGTCATCAACTTTATTTATTCAGCACTTTTAACAATACAGATTGTGTCAAAGCCACTCACCATATAATTAGGAAAATAGTGAGTCAATAATGCAGAAGGACATAGTAAACATTAGAAATGTGTGTGTGAGAGAGAAAGTGTGTGTGTGTTCAGGTTTTACCTCAGCTGTCGCTGTTATTCAAATGGCTAAATAAACACACTAAACAAATTTTATTAAATATGTAAAAGGCTTATGTTTAGGGTTAGAGGACAGGAAATATGATAAGCTCAGTAAATACCATTACACCATGATGATTGTGTGTGTGTGTGTGTGGTTTTAAGAGATCAGTCATGAAGTAACTGCTATACATTTGTGCTGTTAAATGTGTTTGATCTTGACAACATGATCTCTCTTACACACACACACACACACACACACACACAAAGCAAACAGCAGAGTGGGGAGTGTGTGTCAGTGGTTCAGACCTGTGTCTGACAGCGCGATCAAAGACGCACATTATAGCTCCGTGGAAAATTGCCTTTTTTGTCCTTTTTTGCTGCCATTTCTGCTCTAGTCTTGGAATGAACCTCCACCCTTTGGACAGGAAGACCGCGTTTGACTGGGACTCCTTTCTCTGTGTGTGATGAAGTCATGATAGTAAGATGATATTTTGCTGAGTGTGTTAATTTAATGTGTGTGTGTGTGTGTGTGTGTGTGTGTGTGTGTGTGTGTGTGTGTGTGTGTGTGTGTGTGTGTGTATGTATGTGTGAAACATCAGTCAGAGGAGAGAGAGAGACACTACTGATATGCTGGGGGTCAGAGACTCTGAACACACACTTACACACACACTTAACTATTTATTTTCATTTTCGTTCAAAACAAAACATTAAATATATTAGTGGTGTGCGATATTGACCAAAAATATATCTCAATATTTTCTGTGATTTTATTGATAATGATAGTAAGATGATATTTTGCTGAGTGTGTTATTGTGCTGGTATCTTAAGGACTGCTGTGGACAGCTGACTCCTAAAGTTTTTGACCTTTTTTTAAGCCATTTTTTCTAAAAGTGTGCATCATCTTTTCAGTCAAATTCTTTTTTTTTTAACACAAAATAACAATCCAAACTTGATTTAAACAACTGACAGTGACAAAACTTATTTAATATAACAATTACAGTTTTTCTCGATTGCTTAAACACTAAAAGCAGGCTTTTGAGCTAAAATTTCAAGACCATAATGCCATTTTTCAGAAAGCACACCCATTTTGCTGAACTATAAACACTATTCCCCTGCTTTAACACATGACTCTTACTGCAAAACTCTACACACAAATCCCCACATTTCTCGGTGCTTACACCATGTGGTCATTTAGAAAGCACTAGCATTCAATATAGTTCACTCAAGTCAGCATAACTTGAGCTCAGTTAGCACACAGATAGTCACGTGGAAACACTAAGAGTCAAAACTTATCACACACCAGTCAGAACCTTCAATAGATAGATAAAAGAGCTCCAGTCAGTTCATTCAGTTTTGGAACAATGGATCCAGAGAGACGTGATTGAAAAGGTCGAGGACACCAGAGAGGAGGAAGAGGAGGAAGAGGATGAGCAAGAGCAGTAAGGAGTGCAGGAAGAGGTGAAGAAAGAGGAAGAGGAGGAAGACGAGGATGAGGATGAGGGGCAAGGAGACAAGGAGTCTCAGATGAAATTTGTGCCACTAGTTGACCATGTGCTTGTCCATGGTATGACTGAGCGAGGCTGGGCAATGAGTTCAGCCAAACTTAAGTTGCTTCACCGTCGCCTCAATCATAAGAACATTCAGATAGGTTGAATGTTCTTATGAAAAAGCTAAATAAAATATACAGGTATTTAGGGTTTAAACCATAGACTGTAAAAAAATATGGACGTAGTGTCCGTGACGTCACCCATAGACTCCTCAATAGGGGTTTTGAAGCTCAAAGTGTGCAGAGCGGGCCGTCGCCATCTTGGCAGCGCGTCACCGCGCGACTCTCCCGGAAAATCGAAAATGGGCAAAAAGGCGGGAGCTGGTTGCTGAAGCCACGCCCACTTAGCGCGACGGCATTGTCAGCAGCGGCAATCCACCTGTCACTCAAGTGGCCACGCCCTTAATTATGCAGAACTTTAAGGCTTAATATAATTTAAACGGATGAGTTATAAAAAAATTCACCCCCCTCACAGTTGTCATGAAGGGCAAAATAAGCAATATAGACCAAAACCACTTTTTGAACCAGGCTGTAAACATGTTTTTTTTCTGCTGTAAAGTTGGGCATTTTAACATGGGGAGTCTATGGGACTGACTCCCTTTTGCAGCCAGCCTCAAGCGGCCAGTCGATGAATTGCAGTTTTAGTCACTTCCTTATTGGCTTCAAGAGAGAGAGCGCGAGGTTGCCGCTCGGTTTAAACTTTACATTCAGTCTTAAGGAGACAGAGCATATTTGACAGTGTACATCACTCTTTATTCCATTTTCTCAGTCCCCATGTTTTCATACACAGATCAAGGCATCCTGAGACTCTAAATATCACACGTTCTAGCCATTTTTCCAACAAATTGGAATTATATTTGTTGGTGAAATAGAGCAAAAACAGTCAATATTGTGTCAACAACGTAAAGTCTTAATATTAAATTCTTGTTTATTGAACTGCTGTATAAAATCAATATTACATTTGCCTGATACTAATTAACTATATGAAATGAAATAAATATACATTTCTGCCCCCATATCTTGAATTTTCTGATCATTCTAAATGCATTTTAATAAACTGAATCATGCAGTGAAAGAACGCATACTGTGTGACCTACTAAACTTTAGCTAACTTTCTTGGTAGCTCTCATGAGTCATGTATTATTAACTATATTTGCCTTTTGGGTAATTAGCTGTAAATTCGAGGCACACGTAGCTTAGTCAACCATTTCTCTCACATTATTCAGCCTGAATAAATACAATCTGATTTCAAATTCTGAAAGTTCTATTTATATGAACCCTAACGTTCATAGTTTGTTTCACAGATTTGTTCACACGTCCATTTAGCGTACATTTACCCGACAATAATGTTCTAAAACATTTTCTGTACACTCAAAAAAATTTGATAATAGGGAGACTTTTTCATGTCTTATACTCTATTATGTGGGCATTTTAAAAGACTTTCTATTGGTGTATTTTGTGCGAGTAACCATTGTGGTGAAGTGTGGAGCGTGTGGTTGGGTTGAGGACCTGCTTAAAAAAAAAGTCTAAAATACGTTAATTAAAAAAAGCAACTCTAATGAGAGTGCTAGTGCATGATGGACACACAGTGCATCCTGAAACTGCCAACAACTAACTTCATATGTGTAAAGAAAAGTTATATCTTACTTGCTAATGTTTTTATAACACTTTTTCTGAACTTGCATGGACAGTGGTTCTACATGATGTAAACATTATCTCTACTCAGATATTTCATGTAGGATGAACTAAAGCAAATTGAGTGAACTCAACTAAAATTAGACATGTCCTAATAACTTGATTTATTCATGTCCAAATGGTACAACCACGTGGAACCACTGTCCATGAGTGAATCATGTTCAGCCAAAGAATCATTTTTTTGAGTGTACAGAGGACGAGGTTGTCAAAATGATCCCCTTTAACACAGATCCATAAAAACAACTAAAAATGTGGTATTACTCATGCCAGACCAGTAGATGGCGATGTCACTTTGTATAGTCACACTACACACCTGCGCACATACATGTGGACCGAACGCATGATACACATTTGCATGACGTCACCACGCTGCTTCGATAAAGATATACACCTAAGCCTCCCTCGGTTAAAAATAATCGTTAGTGCGGTGGCTGTGATATGCGTAAACCTACCAACACCCATCGCCATTACTTCACATAACGTCGTTTAATGGAAATGCCTTCATTTTGTGATTGTTTTATCGACATTTAAGAAATTTCACAATGTTTTGCACAAATCTGTAATGGAAATGAAGCTACTGATCATTCAACAGTAATGTAACAGCTGTGGAGCTAAAACTTCTGTCATTCTTTTGTTGCATCGCATTTCACAACTGGCTTGTTGTGCTTTAACATGATTTGCATTTATTAAACCTTCTCCATTTTTTATACTGGCCATGTCTCAATACAATATCACCACTAAAATATATTCTAAATATACTTAAATAATGATATAAGAATGTTCCAATTAAGTTATACAATTTTACTTCCCAATGTTCTCTGAACATTCAAAATGTCCAGTTGTATAAATATTTTTAAAAAAGGTTTTTCCTTGGTAATGTTAATGTTAAGGGAACATTCCATCTTATCATTTTGCAAACATTATGGGAATGTAACTTTAGAATGTTCACTTCGGGAAA
>NC_056610.1:24360276-24362776 GCF_018340385.1 Cyprinus carpio
CTGCAAGTAATAATGATGTTTATTAAGAATATGTGATGATGACTGGCTCTTGGAGAATGACGCAGGGACTTCGGTGGCAGCACAGACAGGTGAGTAGATTCCCTTGAGTGCGATGATGGAGTTGGTGAAGACCTGACAATTCCCTTGAGTGCGTTGGTGGAGTTGGTGAAGGCGAGGTATCCGTACTGATGGCATTAATCCAGAGACGACCAAACAGGAAACAGAGCATGAAGCAGGAACGCTGAATCACGAACAGACAAACACCACGCGGACCTCACACAACGATCTGACAAACAAGAGACGAAAGACCAGGCATTAAATAGGCTGCTGTAACGAGCTGCACCTGCCAGCCACATGAAACAATTAACATGACGTCACAACAAACCAGCAGGAGACGGTGCATTCATGAACCGTGACACCATGTTGTGATTTCCATTACAGTAGCATTCCTGTATGTGATGCAGTGCCGTCTAAGGGCCCGAAGATCACGGGCATCCAGTATGGTTTTCCGGCCTTGACCCTTACGCAGAGAGATTGTTCCAGATTCTCTGAATCTTTGGATGATATTATGCACTGTAGATGATGATAACTTCAAACTCTTTGCAATTTTTCTCTGAGAAACTCCTTTCTGATATTGCTGTCCACTATCTTTTTTTCGTCACAGCATTGGGGGAATTGGTGATCCTCTGCCCATCTTGACTTCTGAGAGACACTGCCACTCTGAGAGGCTCTTTTTATACCCAATCATGTTGCCAGTTGACCTAATAAGTTGCAAATTGGTCCTCCATCTGTTCCTTATATGTACATTTAACTTTTCCGGCCTCTTATTGCTACCTGTCCCAACTTTTTTTTGGAATGTGTAGCTCTCATGAAATCCAAATTGAGCCAATATTTGGCATGACATTTCAAAATGTCTCACTTTCAACATTTGATATGTTATCTATATTCTATTGTGAATAAAATATAAGTTTATGAGATTTGTAAATTATTCCATTTCTTTTTTACTCACAATTTGTACAGTGTCCCAACTTTTTTGGAATTGGGTTTGTAGAAGAACAGAAAAATGGAAACATATATAGGCTATATGTGTGTGTCTGTGTGTGTATATATATATATATATATATATATATCTATATATATATATAAATAAATATGTGTGTGTGTGTGTGTGTGTGTGTGTCTGACAATATTTACATAAATTCATTTAGCAGACGCTTTTATCCAAAGCGACTTACAGTGCATTCAGGCTAACATTTTTTACCTAACGTGTGTTCCCTGGAAATCAAACTCACAACCTTTTGTGCTGCTAATGCAATGCTCTACCACTGAGCCACAGGAATGTGTGTTTCTGTGTCTGTGTCTGTGTGTGTTTGTGTCTGTGTCTGTGTCTGTTGTAGCTTGTAGCTGTGTCTGTGTCTGTGTCCTGTGTCTCTGTGTGCGTCTGTGTCTATCTGTCTGTGTCTGTGTCTGTCTGTGTCTATGTCTGTGTCTGTGTCTGTGTCTGTGTCTGTTTCTGTGTCTGTGTCTGTCTGTGTCTGTGTCTGTGTCTTTTTCTGTGTCTGTGTCTGTGTGTTTCTGTGTCTGTGTTTGTTTCTGTTTCTGTTTCTGTGTCTGTGTCTGTGTCTGTGTCTGTGTCTGTGTCTGTCTGTCTGTTCTGTTTCTGTGTCTGTGTCTGTGTCTGTCTGTGTCTATGTCTGTGTCTGTGTCTGTTTCTGTGTCTGTTTCTGTGTCTGTCTGTGTCTGTGTGTGTCTGTGTCTGTTTCTGTGTCTGTCTGTGTCTGTGTCTGTTTCTGTTTCTGTGTCTGTCTGTGTCTGTTTCTGTGTCTGTCTGTTTCTGTGTCTATGTCTGTGTCTGTTTCTGTGTCTGTCTGTTTCTGTGTCTATGTCTGTGTCTGTGTCTGTATCTGTCTGTGTCTGTGTCTGTGTCTGTTTCTGTGTCTGTCTGTTTTTCTCTGTCTCTCTCTTTCTCTGTCTATGTGTCTGTTTCTGTGTCTGTTTCTGTGTCTGTCTGTGTCTATGTCTGTGTGTGTCTGTGTCTGTTTCTGTTTCTGTGTCTGTCTGTGTGTGTTTCTGTGTCTGTCTGTTTCTGTGTTTTCTGTGTTTTGTCTGTTTCTGTTTTTCTGTCTGTCTGTCTGTGTCTGTTTTTTTGTTTGTTTGTGTCTGTTTCTGTGTTTTTGTTTCTTTGTGTTTTTTTCTGTTTCTGTGTCTTTTGTCTGTGTCTGTGTCTGTTCTGTTTTTGTGTCTGTTTCTGTGTCTGTTGTTTCTGTTTTGTGTCTGTGTCTGTTTTTGTGTTTGTGTGTGTGTGTGTTTTGTCTGTGTCCTTTCCTGTTTCTCTGTCTCTCTGTGTGTGTTTCTGTGTCTGTCTGTGTCTGTGTCTGTGTCTTTTTCTGTGTCTGTGTCTGTGTCTGTCTGTGTCTGTGTCTGTGTCTTTTTCTTTGTTTTTCTGTTTTCTTTTGTTCGTTTTTGTTTTCTGTTTGTCTGTCCTTTTTTTTTTTCTGTG
>NC_056610.1:24380276-24397776 GCF_018340385.1 Cyprinus carpio
AGAGTTGATCTCATTCTTTTCCACTGGCCAAATAGTATTTCAATTACTTTTAAAAAATCAAATTAAATGTATGCAGTTTTGCTGATGAAAATCTTTTAGCTTTTTTTTAGTGGAAACAGATAAGTCCATATTTATTGCAGTGTAAACACAATTGTCTGATTCGGCTTGTCACTGACAAAGTATTTTAAAAAGGAAAGGTGCAAATCTTACCGTTTTCTCCTAGTTATATCCTTCAAACATAGTGGTATTTTTCATTATGTTGTGGAGATGCCTTCACACGACATCAACACCTCTATACAGCTGCGGTTGTACAGTAAGATATTATCATTGGTCATATACCGGACCATGGACTGTTCGACCACTGAATCCAGCAGTGTCCATCATAATATCGAAGTAAGTGCGCATCATTGATCATTGTTCTAACTAAAATATTTCTCATAACATGTGATCTGTAGTTTAGTTTAAAGATGAATTATTACTCCTCACTGTCATTAAAACAACATACCACAGGAAATTTTTTTAGCCTATTAAAAAATATGTAATTAAGTTCTTTTGTAAAATTATGTAGTTTCAGTGTTTATATCCATTAATGCGAGTGGAGTATTTAATGTAAATGTGTATATCGACATGAAAACAGAGTTTAAAATCGCTGTTTGCTTAATTACTTTTCTCACTCCAGGAAAAAGAAGTGCGTACGCAGTCATACACCACACTGAGGAGGGGATCACTCTCTAATAATTATGACTGCTTGAAGAGAAAACTCAGTTTACAGCCTTAACTGATGCAAATTATATAATCTGTAAGATATTTCTCAAATATTAATATTTGTGTTAATATATCAATATGCATTAATAGTTCATCAGAAATACAGTAAAAACAGTGAAATATTATTCTAATGTAAAACAGCTGTTTTCTGTGTGAATCTCTGTTAAACTGTAATGTATTTCTGTGATGCGCAGCTGTATTTTCAGCATCATTACTCCAGTCTTCAGTGTCACATGATCTTCAGAAATCATTCTAATATGATGATCTGCTGCTCAACAAACATTTCTGATTATGATGAATACAAATCAAAAGTACTAAATACTATTCTTCAAGAATGCATTAAAGGGTTAGTTCACCCAAAAATGTAAATTCTGTCATTAATGACTCACCCTCGTGTCGTTTCAAACCCGTAGGACCTTCATTCATCTTCAGAACACAAATGAAGATATTTTTGATGGAATCTGCATCACGTGACACAGCTGAGATATCCTCCAAAAAGGCACCAGGGTGATGCACACAAAAACTATTCTTGTAGCTTCGTATAACTGTGGCTGAACCACTCTGATGTCCCATGGATTTATTCACAGATCTCCTCGCTACGTTTCTGGACTTGAGAACATTTCAGTTGCGTTGCTCTCTACGGAGGGTCAGACGGCTCCAGATTCCATCGAAATATCTGAATCTGTGTCCTGAAGATGAATGAAGGTCTTACGGGTTTGAAACGACACGAGGGTGAGTCATTACTGACAGAATTTACACTTTTGGGTGAACTAACCCTTTAAATTAGCAGCAGATCATCATATTATACTGATTTCTGAAGATCATGTGACACTGAAGACTGGAGTAATGATGCTGAAAATACAGCTGCACATCACAGAAATAAATTACACTTTAACAGAGATTCACACAGAAAACAGCTGTTTTATATTCTAATATTTCACTGTTTTGAATTATTTCTTTGAAAGAGTTCTTTCAATAACATTACAAATTTGAACGATTCCAAACATTTTAACAGTATCAAACATGTTTAAACAAACCTGGAAGAGTCTGACTTTAACCGGTCAGTAAAGCAGGTCTGGTCAGTAACGGTCATCACAAACACAGTAACACACACACACACACACATTCATAAATAGCGTTTAATGGAGAGTTTGACACTGCAGGTCAGGTGACAGGAAGTTCAGTGCTCGGTGTCGGTGTGGTTCTGCAGTGTTTTCATGGCTCGTCCCCACAGCGCTCCGCTGCTCAGTTCCTCGGTGCTCCTGCAGGAGGCGCTGGTGTGAGGCGCAGCCGGGGAGGAGGCGTCTGCGTCTGCGCGGCTGCAGTGAGAGCTGCGGTGTCTGCGCAGGACTGCGGTGCGCGTGAAGCTCTTGCCGCAGGTGTCGCAGGTGTAGGGCCGCTCACCCGTGTGAGAGCGCACGTGACGCTGAAGATCACCGGAGCCCGCGAAACACTTCCCTGCAAACACACACCAGCGCTCACATCAGGGACAATATCTCAAAACTTAATTTTTGATTAGTAATACGCATTGCTAAGAACTTCATTTGAACAACTTTAAAGACTACTTCATAAACAATAATATTTTTTTTGCTCCTTCAGATTCCAGATTTTCAAATAGTTGTATCTCAGACAAATATTGTCCTCCTAACAAACCACACATCAATGGAGAGATCATTTATTCAGCTTCAGAAAATGCACAAGTCTCAATTTCACAAAAATGAACTTTATGACTGGTTTTGTGCTCCAGAGTCACATTTTAACATTCAATATGCCTTTATTGCAACTTATTAGGTAATATTTTTGTTTACACGGTTAAAATATGTTTACTGTAGTGGTAACCATGGAAATCTACAAATACTACAGTTGAAGTATGGTCACTTCAGTAAAACCATGGTTTACTTTCAGCAGGACCTGCAGGCAGAAAACACCCTTTTTATTCTGACAGTGTATGATTTATATTAATATGAGAGTAGAACATGATCAGTATGAGCTTTTAAAGTTCTGTTTAAATAAACGTAACCGCACAAACTATATAGGCTACAGTTTCATGTTGTTTATAGTGAAATAACTGATCAGTATTGTTCAGGGCTGTGTGTGATCACAGCAGGAAAAGATTCGGTTTTACATTATTATTTGTCCAATTCAATGCATATGGTACGCATTAAGTTTTTTTTGTTTAAAAGTAATGCATTACAATATTGTGTTACTCCCTAAAAAAGTAACTAATTACATTAGTTACTTTTTATGGAAAGTAATGCGTTATGTTGCTTTTGAGTTACTTTTTAAATCTGGGCGGGGCTTGCTTGGTTGTTTTTCATATAAAAAGTTTTTTGACAAACGTAAAAGCCCTTTCACAACAGAACTGAAGAGAATGTGTCTCAGGCTGAAGGAAGTGTAAATTCTCGTCTGTACAGTAGAGGGCGCTGCTCAAACTAATCACATGAAGAATACGACGCAGGAGAAGAAAGTTCAGCACTATTCAGCAATAACTAAAATTAAACACAAATGTGTCATTGTTGACTATTAGTATGATTGAAGTAGATCACCGAAGGTCAGCAGCAAACACACTGGTTAATAAAATGGGATTAAATACATAAATGATATTTGTCTTATTAAACATTTTAATTATTGCAGGTTTGTATAATATGTTTTTATTAATTGTGAGGAACACTGGATGTGTTTTTGTGCAGGTGAGATGAGTAAACAAGAACTACAGTGAGATCATGTTCACACACAACGCTCTGCTCTTACTCCTGATCTCTGTCTCCATGGCAACACCAGAGCTGTCACTCAATACATGGAAACAAAGTAACTGCTGTTACTTTTTTGAAAAAGTAACGCAGATATTTCCTTCTATATTCAAAAAAATCCTTCTAAATTAAAAAGTAATGTTACTTCCAGAGAGTAACTGTGGTGTGCATGTGACGCGGTCAGGTGATCAGAGCGCGCTCACCGCAGGTCTGGCAGCTGTAGGGTTTGTCTCCGCTGTGCCGGAGCTTGTGTTTGAACAGCTTCCTCTGCATGTTGAAGGATTTTCCGCACTGCTCGCAGGTGAACTCCTCCTCCGTGCTGTGCGTCTTCTTGTGCTCCTTCAGGTTGCTGAAGTTGCTGAAGCCTGTGGGACAGAAGCGGAGGTCAGCACGGCTCTCTCTCTCTCTCTCTCTCTCTCTCTCTCTGACGGCGCTCACCTCGTCCGCAGATGTCACACAGGTGCGGCCGCGCTCCCGAGTGGATGATGATGTGCCGCTGGACGTCTCCGGACGCTGCGAAGCTGAAGCACACAGAGACTCACTCCCTGACCACCACTCAACATCTCAACATGAATCTGATCTCTGGATAAATCAGGTTCATAATTCTAGTTTGATTTTGTTTTCGTATTAGAGTTGAAGGGATCATCACTCCATAGATCAGAAAACACTGTCAACAGACAGAGAACAAACATGATCTGAAGTGCCGATGCACTGGTGTCGTGGTGTTGCCGGCACGAGACTCGAACCCACAACCTTAGGGTTAGGAGTCAAACTCGACTTCCCACCCAACGTGATTTCTGTGATAATATGAATGATTCTCAGAGACTCACAGAAATAACACTGAATCTTTTAAAAACCTACTTCTCAATCTCTCTCAACAACCCTCTCTCCCCCCTCTCTCTGTGTCAGCGAATCGTTATTATTTAGAAATAAGATTTCCACTAGACTTTCCCGTCTTTCCACAGTGCATGCAACAATCTGGTTTAGTCTGTGTGTTCAGTCTGAGTCCTCGGTCACGTGATGAACACTCACCTCTTCCCACAGAGCTCACAGATGTACGGCTTCTCTCCTGAATGTCTGCGCAGATGCGTCTGCAGGTTTCCTGCCTGCAAACACACGCAGACTCATGAACGCATGCAGAAGAAACACATCAGGAGTGTGTTCGTGTGTTTACATACCTGTGAGAATCCTTTCCCGCACACGTTACACTGGAACGGCTTCTCACCTGCAGAGAGAGAGAGAGAGAGAGAGAGAGAGAGAGAGAGAGAGAGGGAGAGAGAGAGAGAGAGAGAGAGAGAGAGAGAGAGAGAGAGAGAGAGAGAGGGCGAGAGAGAGAGATAGATAGAGAGAGAGAGAGAGAGAGAGAGAGAGGAGAGAGAGAAAGAGAGGAGGAGAGTGAGTGAGTGGAGTGAGTGAGAGGTAAGAGATTTGGCGAGAGAGAGAGAGTGGGTGTTTGTGTGTGTGTGAGTGAGTCAGTGTTTGTGTGTGTGTGTTGAGTGTGTGTGTGTGTGTGTGTGTGTGTGTGTGTGTGTGTGTGTGAGTGAGTGAGTGTGTCAGTGAGAGTGTGTGTGTGTGTGTGTGTTTGTCTGACCTGTGTGTGAGCGCTTGTGCAGCTCCAGGTTGCTGGGATGTTTGAACGTCTTTCCACAAACCTCACAGCAGTACTTGTTCCCGCTGCTGACCTCTGACCTCTCCACGTGACCTCTTAGGACGTCAGGCTCCGCCGCAGGTGTTGTTTTTAGCACGGATACTTCTGCAGGGTCAGAGGTCACGGACAGGTCGGAGGTGTGGGCGGGGCCAGTGGGCCCCCGTTGGTCGCAGTGCTCCGCCCCCTCATCCTCCGCACTGACGTGTGAGCGCAGATAGTTGAACTTCTTCAGGTAAACGGTTTTCTTCGGCCGAAGGACTTGCAGGTGGGCGGAGTCAGAGCCGCACGGGTGGGCGGAGTCTGATCCGCACGGCTGGGTGGAGCCAGAGCCGCATGGGTGGGCGGAGTCTGAGCTGCACGGGTGGGTGGAGCCAGAGCTGCATGGGTGGGCGGAGTCCGAGCTGCACGGGTGGGTGGAGTCCGAGCTGCACGGGTGGGTGGAGCCAGAGCCGCATGGGTGGGCGGAGTCTGAGCTGCACGGGTGGGTGGAGTCCGAGCTGCACGGGTGGGTGGAGTCCGAGCTGCACGGGTGGGCGGAGCCAGAGCCACATGGGTGGGCGGAGTCCGAGCTGCATGGGTGGGCGGAGTCTGCTGCAGGAACGCTGCTCTGGAGTGGCTCCTCCGGCGGGAAGCTGCAGCTCTGCTTCAGATACTGTCTGGTGTAGAAGTTCCTGAGCTTGTATCCGTGTGGCAGGGGCTTGTGCAGATCTGCGTCTGACGGTAACGGTCCTCCGAGCACACAGTCCTGATAGTGAGCCGCGTCGGCGGGCAGAGAGAGAGATGCGTCCGTCGACACGCAGGGCTTCAGGAACGCCTGACACATGTTCAGGATGTTCAACACCTGAAACACCGTCAGCATTTACAAATACGGTCAGGTCATGTTGATTTCTGTAGCACTTTCAATGTTGATTCTAACCAGTTTAATAACAGTTGAAAAATCCATCAGTTGAGACAAATTTAATTTCAGCTGAAAAGCAGTTCTACAGAAAACAATTCATTTAGTTCAATAAATTCTTGAATCAATTCAGTTCAAAGTTGATTCAATTCAGTTTATTGTTTATTCAGTTCAGTTCAATGTTGATTCAGATCAGTACTTTTTTAATCAATTCAATTCAAAGTTGATTAAATATAGTCTGTTTATTCAATTCAGTTTATTGTATTCAGTTTAATGTTGATTCAGTTGAGTTCATTAAGTTCAGTTCATTTTGAATCGATTCAGTTCAACAATGATTCAATTGAGTTCAACATTAACTCAGATTAGTTTATTGATTCAGTTCAGATATTAATCAGTTAACTCAATTCAGTTTATTTTTTAATTAATTCAAAGTCGATTCAACAATTCATTTCAGTTGTTTGAATCAGTTAAGTTGATTTATTTGAGTTCAGTTATTTAGTTTAGCTCAATGCTGATTCAGTTCAGTTCATTTCTGAATCGGTTCAGTTCAGTTCAGTGCGTCAGCTTGAAGGATCGGAGGATCCTGGAATGCAGCCTGAGTGTGTTTTGCTTCAAGAAAGCAACCATACATTTGTGTTGTTTTACTTTCCTTCTTTTATATTCATTTATTCACTTATTTATTCTTCATTCATTTATTATTGTTTATTATTTAATCATTGTTATTGTTGCTTTTAATCATATAATAATTTAGAATAATCATTACAGCTATTTATATAATCAGTTTCATTGATCCATTTATTGATTGGTCATTTATATTATATTATTGTTGTTTAGTCTTATGTGTGTGTGGTTTCAAGGGCTGTCTGTCTTCATGAATAAGAGATATGAGGGATGTTTATGGGATGTTGTTATGAATCAGTTTGGTAACACTACTTGTATTTGTGTTGGTCAGATGAAGTCTGAGTATTAAACATACAACGAACACTATTCAATAAACTCTGCTCCTTTTCATCATCACTTCGTCTTCATCTGCTCTTCTCTGGCTTTTCCTCAGTCTATGTCTTGGCTGATAGAAGACTGTTAAGAGTTTTGGGTACCAGACAAGACTTCCTGTTAACAGGTGTTGGTTTGGGTATTAGGAAATTCTGCTAACGAGTTCTTCTGTTACCAGAAAAAAAACTGATATTATCTGACAGGATCCGGTGTCCGGGGCTGGATCTTAAATATCTGGCCTGGAGGCATGAAGTGTGTGTGTGTGTGTGTGAGTGTGTGTGTGAGAGACCTGCAGGCTCTGTCCGATCTCCAGCAGCGCGTGCACGTTGTCCTGGTTGAGCTCCAGGTGTGAGGTGTACATGTAGTCCAGCACCTGCCCGATGCCGCCCACGTCCTGGATGGCCAGGTGGAAAACATCGCTCTTCTGCGCCGGAGAGTTCTGGAACAGAGACCTGCGGAACACAGGTGCGTCCAGGTGAGCGCGAGCGGGGGGAGCGAGCGCGCGCGCCGCTGACGTCACGCAGGCCTCACCTGAAGTACGCGCTGAAGGCGGCGAGCACGTTCTTGTGCGCTTTGAAGCAGACGCCCTTCACCACCAGCATACAGTCACACAGCAGGCCCTGGATGCGCTGCTCCTGCAGCTGCTGCAGCACGTACACGCTGTGGCTGCTCACGCTGTCCATCTGCGCAGACGCAGTCACGCTCTGTGAGTTCATCATGTTTCATATGTCCAGCAGCTTAATGTGAGGGTTGCTTAGTTTCAGACTTACTAAATATCATTCATTGCCTCCGTATAAAAACGTTCGTGTCTATGAGATACAGAATTACAATAATAATACAGTGAAAGCAGCCCGCGTGTGTATATAAAGCAGAATGAATTCTCTCATCTTACCTTTCACTCTGATGAACAGGCACTGGGCGCATTACGTCATTTCCTCTCTTCACAATAAAAGTCTTTCTTTTTCTTTTTTTACGCGTTATCAGAATTATAAAATACACTTTATTATTGGTAGGTTAGGTTTTGTTTGAAAAAAAATCACCTTATACTGCGTTGTCATTAATTATAAGTTGTATTTATTTTTACATTTTCAATTTAGGGTCTTGTTAACTTAAACTAAGCATGTTTGTCAATTTAAAAAAGCGGAAATGAAATAAATTTTAAATGTTAAATGAAAAACTTGAACTAAACGAAAAAAGAGAGTTGGCTACTATGTGTAAGTTGAAGCACTAAAATTACTAATTAGAAATAAATAAAAAAGCTAAAACTGAAATAAACGTGCGTAGTACTGTTTAACCCACCCCCAAATTTAATAAAAAATTAATACAAAATATTAATTAAAAATACATATACACTAATTCCATCTTTTTTTCATATGTATTTTACCCATCTACAAACGTTCTTTTCCTAAATCCCCGTTCTGTTGTTTTTTCCCCCCTGCGTCCCAATGTGCATACTATCCAGCCTATCTGCCCTAAATAGTATTGAAAATTGCTAATATCACATATAATTTAGGAATTTATCGATAATATTCACATTGGGACGCAGGTTATTTTTTTATGTTTTTGCAGAACTTGTACTATTTCCTGTTTCCCCTCGGAGCGAAAATAGAGTGGGAACGCGTGTTTCAAGACACTCGCGCGCGTTTCCGTCGCGTGTTTTTACTTTAAACAACGAGACTCGCTCACGGGGATCAAGAGAACTGAATCACTTGAGTGATATATTAACACGCGTGTGAAGGAGATCAGTCGCTGCTCTTCATCAGAGAATCATAGACCAGCTTTATTAACAGGTAACATGGCACATGAATCATTATCTGTGATATTCAGCACTCAGGGGGCGCAGTGAGACTGAAGGCATGTGTGTTCCTCTCAGGATCAGCTGCTCATCTTCATCGGCTGGTCTAAAGGATGGTGGTCTTCACGTGTAACGCCTGCGGCGAGTCTCTGAAGAAAGCTCAAGTGGAGAAGCACGTGCTGAAGTGCCGCGCCTGTCAGGTTTTGTCCTGCATCGACTGCAGCAAAGACTTCTGGTAGGAGTTTCTTTGGTGTTCAGCGTGTGTTGCGCTTATGGTGAGCGTATGTGGTGATACTAGTGTGTGTTTGTGGTGATGATGAGCCTGTGTGTTTGTGGTGATGATGAGCGTGTGTGTTTAGTGATGGTGAGCCTGTGTGGGGTGATGATGGTGAGTGTGTGTGTTTAGTGATGGTGAGCGTGTGTGGGGTGATGATGGTGAGCGTGTGTGTTTAGTGATGGTGAGCGTGTGTGTTTAGTGATGTGAGCGTGTGTGTTTAGTGATGGTGAATGTGTGTGGGGTGATGATGGTGAGCGTGTGTGTGTTTAGTGATGGTGAGCGTGTTTATGGTGATGATGGTGAGCGTGTGTGTTTAGTGATGGTGAGCGTGTGTGTTTAGCGATGGTGAGCGTGTGTGTGTGGCGATGATGGTGAGCGTGTGTGTTTAGTGATGGTGAGCGTGTGTGTTTAGTGATGGTGAGCGTGTGTGTTTAGCGATGGTGAGCGTGTGTGTTTAGTGATGGTGAGCGTGTGTGTTTAGTGATGATGAAGAAGAGCGTTTTTAGTGATGGTGGAGCGTGTGTGTGGCGATGATGGTGAGCGTGTGTGTTTAGTGATGATGAGCCTGTGTGTTTAGTGATGGTGAGCCTGTGTGGGGTGATGATGGTGAGTGTGTGTGTGGTGATGATGGTGAGCGTGTGTGTTTAGTGATGGTGAGCGTGTGTGGGGTGATGATGGTGAGCGTGTGTGTTTAGTGATGGTGAGCGTGTGTGTTTAGTGATGGTGAGCGTGTGTGTTTTAGTGATGGTGAGCGTGGGCATGTGTGTGTGGTGATGATGAGCATGTGTGTTTAGTGATGGTGAGCGTGGTGTGTTTAGTGATGGTGAGCGTGTGTGTGTGGTGATGATGGTGAGCGTGTGTGTTTAGTGATGGTGAGCGTGTGTTTGGTGGTGATGGTGAGCGTGTGTGTGGTAATGATGAGCATGTGTGTTTAGTGATGGTGAGCGTGTGTGTTTTAGTGATGGTGAGCGTGTGTGGGGTGATGATGGTGAGCGTGTGTGGGGTGTGATGATGGTGAGCGTGTGTGTTTAGTGATGGTGAGCGTGTGTGGGGTGATGATGGTGAGCGTGTTTAGTGATTTAGTGATGGTGAGCGCGTGTGTGTTTAGTGATGGTGAGCGAGTGTGTGTTTAGTGATGGTGAGCGTGTGTGTTGTTTAGTGATGGTGAGCGCGTGTGTGTGGTTAGTGATGGTGAGCGTGTGTGTGGTTAGTGATGGTGAGCGTGTGTGTTTAGTGATGGTGAGTGTGTGTGTGTGTGGGTAATGATGGTGAGCGTGTGTGTGTGGTAATGATGGTGAGCGTGTGTGTGTGGTAATGATGGTGAGCGTGTGTGTGTGGTGATGGTGAGTGTGTGTGTGTGGTGATGATGGTGAATGTGTGTGTGGTGATGATGAGCGTTTTAGTTATGAGAAGCCCAGTGTGTGTGTGTGCGGTGGTGATGATCGTGAGCATGGTGAGTGTGTGTGTGGTGGTGATGGTGAGCGTGTGTGTGGTTGTGATGGTGAGTGTGTGTGTGGTGGTGATGGTGAGCGTGTGTGTGGTAATGATGGTGAGCGTGTGTGTGTGGTGATGATGGTGAGCGTGTGTGTGTGGTGATGATGGTGAGCGTGTGTGTTTAGTGATGGTGAGCGTGTGTGGTGATACTAGTGGTGGGTGGTGTGCGTGTGTGTGGTGAGGATGGTGTGGGTGTGTGGGGTGATGATGGGGGTGCGCGTGTTGTGGGTATGATGGTGAGCGTGTGTGTTTAGTGATGGTGAGCGTGTGTGTTTAGTGATGGTGAGCGTGTGTGTTTAGTGATGGTGAGCGTGTGTGTGGTGATGGTGAGCGTGTGTGTTTAGTGATGGTGAGCGTGTGTGTTTAGTGATGGTGAGCGTGTGTGTGTGGTGATGGTGAATGTGTGTGGGGTGATGATGAGCATGTGTGTTTAGTGATGGTGAGCGTGTGTGCGGTGGTGATGGTGAGCGTGTGTGTTTAGTGATGGTGAGCGTGTGTGTTTAGTGATGGTGAGCGTGTGTGTTTAGTGATGGTGAGCGTGTGTGTGTGGTAATGATGGTGAGCGTGTGTGTTAAGTGATGGTGAGCGTGTGTGTTTTAGTGATGGTGAGCGTGTGTGTTTAGTGATGGTGAGCGTGTGTGTTTAGCGATGGTGAGTGTGTTGGGTGATGATGGTGAGCGTGTGTGTGTTTAGTGATGGTGAAGCGTGTGTGTTTAGTGATGGTGAGCGTGTGTGGGGGTGATGATGGTGAGCGTGTGTGGGGTGATGATGGTGAGCGTGTGTGTGTTAGTGATGGTGAGCGTGTGTGGGGGGTGATGGATGGTGAGCGTGTGTGTTTAGTGATGGTGAGCGTGTGTGTTTAGTGATGGTGAGCGGTGTGTGTTTTAGTGATGGTGAGCGTGTGTGTGTGGTGATGATGGTGAGCGTGTGTGTTTAGTGATGGTGAGCGTGTGTGTTTAGTGATGGTGAGCGTGTGTGTGTGTGATGATGGTGAGCGTGTGTGTTTAGTGATGGTGAGTGTGTGTGTGTGGTAATGATGGTGAGCGTGTGTGTTTAGTGATGGTGAGTGTGTGTGTTTAGTGATGTGAGCGTGTGTGTTTAGTGATGGTGAGCGTGTGTGTAGTAGTGATGGTGAGCGTGTGTGGGGTGATGATGGTGAGCGTGTGTGGTGATGATGGTGAGCGTGTGTGGTTTAGTGATGGTGAGCGTGTGTGGGGGTGATGATGGTGAGCGTGTGTGTGTTTTACATGATGGTGAGCGCGGTGTGTGTGTTAGTGATGGTGAGCGAGTGTGTGTTTAGTGATGGTGAGCGTGTGTGTGTGTGTAGTGATGGTGAGCGTGTGTGTGTGTTTAGTGATGGTGAGCGTGTGTGTGGTGGTGATGGTGAGCGTGTGTGTGGTGGTGATGGTGAGTGTGTGTGTGTGGTGATGGTGAGCGTGTGTGTGTGGTGATGGTGAGCGTGTGTGTGTGTGGTGATGGTGAGCGTGTGTGTGTGGTAATGATGGTGAGTGTGTGTGTGTGGTGATGGTGAGTGTGTGTGTTTTGTGATGGTGAGTAGTGCTGGGCGGTTTGACCAAAAAATTTATATCACGTTTTTTTTTCTAAATTATCCCTGTTTCCCGGTTTATGAGGGGTTTTTTTCTCTTGCATAATCAGGTGTACAATGCATTTTCTGCTGGTTGATATTCCAAGACGTGCTTTTAGCCCGACAGCACTTGCATAAAATGGTTGTTTGAAAACCAAAAACCACTCCAAACAACAGACCAGGCTCCTCTTTTTGGCACAAGTTCTTCTGTGTCATGTTCTGCAGCATCCATCTTCCCTGTAACGCCTGTTTCACACATACTCCGTCTGCAGTGGGACGCGTTTGCAGTCCGCTACTGATCCGCGGCTGTTTAGTCCACAAACACAACATTTGTTCATTGTTTTGATTTCATATCATGTAAAACACACACACACACATGGTGTGGTGAGCGTGTGTGGTGATGGTGAGCGTTTGTGTGCGTGTGTGGTGATGGTGAGCGTGTGTGGTGATGATGGTGAGCGTGTGTGGTGATGATGGTGAGCGTGTGTGGTGATGGTGAGCGTGTGTGTGTGTGAGGTGATGATGACATGTGTGGTGATGATGGTGAGCGTTTGTGTATGTGTGGTGATGGTGAGCGTGTGTGGTGATGGTGTGCGTGTGTGGTGATGGTGAGCATTTGTGTATGTGTGGTGATGATGGTGAGCTTGTGTTTGTGTGGTGATGATGGTGAGTGTGTGTGTGTGTGTGGTGATGATGGTGAGCGTGTGTGTGTGTGTGGTGATGATGGTGAGCGTGTGTGGTGATGATGGTGAGCGTGTGTGGTGATGGTGAGCGTGTGTAGTGATGGTGAGCGTTTGTGTGCATCTGTGGTGATGGTGAGCGTATGTGGTGATGATGGTGAGCGTTTGTGTATGTGTGGTGATGATGGTGAGCATGTGTGTGGTGATGGTGAGCGTGTGTGTGTGTGTGTGGTGATGGTGAGCGTGTGTGTGTGTGAGGTGATGATGGTGAGCATGTGTGTGTGTGTGTGGTGATGATGGTGAGCGTGTGTGTGTGTGGTGATGATGGTGAGCGTGTGTGTGTGGTGATGATGGTGAGCATGTGTGTGTTTGGTGATGGTGAACGTGTGTGTGTTTGGTGATGGTAAGTGTGTGTATCGCGCTAATGGTGAGCGTGTGATGTGTTTGTTCACAGTGGTGACGATTACAAGAACCACAACAAGTGCATCAGTGAAGACCAGAAGTATGGCGGTAAAGACTTCCAGGCGAAGGCAAACAAGGGTGATGTGAAGCAGCAGCAGTGGATTCAGGTGAGTGGAGCTAAACCTCTGTGAAGGTTTGATGGGTGCTGTTACTCTTGAGGTAAAAACTGCAGCTGTCACACCAGTCTTACAGAAACCCGTCCTTGACCCTTCTGATATGGCCAATTACAGACCAATCTCAAATCTACTGATTCTTTAAAAGCCACGTGAAAAAGCTGTTGCTGCTCAATTCAGTTGTATTTGTAAAGGTTTGATGGGTTCGTCTGGTCACTCACATGTCTGTTCTTCTTCTCCAGAGGATCCAGCAGGCCATGGAGCAGTCTGACATCGAGCCCAGCGTGTGGAAGGTCCTGCAGATGGTCAGCACTCACAATAACGTGCCGCGCAAGAGAGCCAAGTTTGAGGTGAGGATCTGAGACCGCTGTGACCGAGATTCGTTCGGTCTGATGATCGAGTGCTGAATCATTAACCGCTGGTTTGTTCACGTGCAGAACTGGATGAAGAACTGTCTGAAGATCTACACCCCGTGTTTACTGGAGAAGGTCTGGGAGATCTGCTCAACGGCTGCCGACAGCGTAAGAGTTTAACCTTCTTCAGCACCAGTTTACATCCAGATCACATTTCTGATGGCGTACATGTTTCAATATTTCTGAAAGAAGTCTCTTCTGCACAGCAAGGCTACATTTATTTGATGAAAGTACAGTAAAAACTGTGAAATATTATTATAAAGTAAAACTGCTGTTTTCTGTGTGAATCTCTGTTAAACTGTAATTTATTTCTGTGATGTGCAGCTGTATTTTCAGCATCATTACTCCAGTCTTCAGTGTCACATGATCTTCAGAAATCATTCTAATATGATGATTTGCTGCTCAAGAAACATTTCTGATTATTATCAATGTTGAACACAGTTGTGCTGCCATTCAAAAGTTTGTGGTAAGTAATAAAAAAAAATTAAATAACATTTTAACGATGCATTAAATTGATCAAAAGTGTCAGTGAAGACATTTATAATGTTATGAAAGATTTCTTCAAAAGATTTCTATTTCAAATAAATAAATAACTGAAAAATAAAAATAAAAAGTATAATAAATAAAATAATTAGAATGAGTTTCCACACAAAAATATTGTGCAGCACAACTGTGTTCAACATTGATAATAATCAGAAATGTTTCTTGAGCAGTAAATCATCATATTAGAATGATTTCTGAAGATCATGTGACACTGAAGACTGGAGTAATGATGCTGAAAATACAGCTGCACATCACAGAAATAAATTACAGTTTAACAGATATTCACACAGAAAACAGCTGTTTTAAATTGTAATAATATTTCAGTGTTTTTTTGATCAAATAAATGCAGCCTCGTGAACAGAAGAGACTCAAAAACATTTTTAAAAAATCATTATTATTGTTACATAATGACATTTTTATTTATTTTTCTGTGTACAATAAGCTTATAAAAATAATGTGTGCAGCTGAAGTATTTTCATTCGCTCTTGTTTCATGATGTTTCAGAACAGCAACCAAACCAACCAACAGACGGCGAACAAAAACAAGAGAGATGAGCGGAAAGATAAGAAGAACAAGAGAAAGACTTCAGATGAGAATTCAGAGGAGCAGAATGGAGAAAACACAGACGAGAAACAGAGGAGAAGAAAGAGGAAACGAGAGGAGAAAGAACAGAATGGACAGAACGCAGACGAAAAGAGCAACAAAAAACAGAAGAAAAGAAAACAGGAGGCGTTTGACAGTAAGCATCGTGTTAGTACCGTACTGACGGTTTGTCCTCGTGACCTCTTATTCACTTCCTGTGTGTTTGACCAATCAGAGAGTCTGAATCCGGAGGGGGAGGAGCCAGAGAACCAGGAGTCTGAATCAAACTCTGCAGGTATTTCACCATCATAATAATGTTTGATATCAGTCAGAGTAGAGCTGGGTGATATGGCCAAAACATTATCACGATAAATGTTTTTTCTGACACCACACCACAGTGCAGTTAGTGCTACTACAGTAAATCTGTGGTAAACGATTTGTAGATTAAAATGCACCACTGCTGTATTACACTTAATTTCATAAAAACATGGGCATGAAATATGGATTAGAGTGCAGATGATTTTATTCTGAGTGTGTTGAGATTAATAGCATCGTGTGTCATATATATACGGATTCAGTAGCGTCTCTGTTTGATCGTGATCACTGATCCAGATCTTCTGAACTCTGCTGGTTCCTCAGGGAAGTTTAACTGGAAAGGGACGATAAAGGCGGTTCTGAGAGACGCTCCAGAGGACGGACTCGCTGTCAAGAAACTCCGCAAGAAGGTGAGCTGGGCTTCAAGACATGTGACTGGTCAGAATCTCAGAGCGACGCTGGAACTGAAGTCTGTTTGCATGTGTTCCAGACGTCTGCTGACTCTGTGTTTCTGCAGGTCTTAGCGGCGTATCACTCTTTCACTGGAGACTCAAACTACAGATCGGAAGAGGAGCTTCTGTCTCTGTTCAACAGAAAGATCAACAACAACCCCAAGTTCAAGATCCTCAAAGACAGAGTCAGACTGCAGAAATGATGGACGCTATTCATCATCATCATCACCTCTAGCTGTAATAAATGTGGCGAGTGAACTCACGTCTGAGTCTGGTGTGTGAGTCTGAGAAGATTATTATCAATAAATAAGATTAATCGGGACTTTGGAGCGTGTATCACAAATCTTTTTTTCAGATTTCTTTTTTTATTAAACAGTACAAAACATCAAACCATTAAAGCAGTGCCGTTATAAAACAGAAAAAAGAAAGAAAGTACTACAAATACCACAGTTAGTGTATGGTTACCATGGGTTAACAATAATAACCTTTTTTTCATCTTAAGAGGACACAGGATAAATACAGAGATGCCATTTTCACTCACAACATAACTGTGTGTACTATAGCAAGAGAAGTGTGTTCTTCAGTTGTCAGTGATGTTGTGCCGAGTCTATCACGGCTCGCATTGCTGCAGTACCTGCTCTGTTTAGAGTTATAACTCAGCTGTGTTGTTGATTTGGTACTCCACTGCGTAGCCTGAAATCGCACTCGTCTCTTTCCAGTAATGAACTCCCCATCCACTCACATGACTTTCACCCTCCAGCTCCTGCCTTCATCTCTGAGCTACTCAGAAATCTTTCTGTTGTCTCGATCCTGCTCTACTCAAAACCTCTGCACCTGTTATTTCCAGGTCTACTTCACTTCTCATTTCTCAGCTTCTCAGCACTGGTGCTGTTCCTCTTGAAGTAAAAACTGCAGCTGTCACACCAGTCTTAAAGAAACCCGGCCAATTACAGACCAATCTCAAATCTTCCGCTTCTTTCAGAGCTACTTGAAAAAGCTGTTGCTGCTCATCTTCAGTCGTATGTCATCTCATAACCTCTGAATGTTTCCAGTCTGGTTTTCGCACTCTTCACAGCACTTCTTAAGATTGACCTCCTTATGGCCACTGACTCGGGCCCCATTAGCATTTTAATTCTGTTAGATCTTTTCTCTGCTTTTGACACCAGCTCTCACAGTATTCTCACGACTCTCTGTTCTTGGTATTTCTGGAGCTGCTCTGTCTTGGTTCACTTCTGACCTGTCTGACCGTCAGCATTACATTGCTGTCTGCTAAGTCCTCTACTGTTCCTGACTCTCACGGTGTTCCTCAGGGTTCTGTTCTTGGGCCTTTACTCTTCATCATCTGAATGCTCCCTTTAACATTATCCGTCATCACGGCTTCAACCTCTACTGCTATGCAGACGACACCCAGCTCTACATCAGTTCACAACACAACTCCCCCTTTCCCACCAACTCCATATCAGCTTGTGTTAATGATATAAATGCTTGGAAGACCAGTAACTTTCTCAAACTCAACAGATCTTGGTTCAACCATCCACCACCGTTAAAAACCTTCCTCTACCTCACATTCTTCTCTCACTAAATCTGCCTTCGTTCACCTCCGTAATATCGCTCGCTTGCGTCCCTTTTTAAAGATCAATGATGCTGAGACACCGGATCATGCCTTCTTCACTTCTCGACTCACCTGCTGTAATTCTCTTTTCTATGGTCTACCAAACACAACATTAAATAAGCTCCA